>NW_023227924.1:0-804 GCF_002007445.2 Ailuropoda melanoleuca
AAAAAAAAAAAGGCAGCACTTAAAGGGGTATATAAATGAAATGTAAATCTCTCTCCCATCTCAGACTTTATTTTTATTTTCCCAGAAGCAATTACTAATTTCAGTTTCTTTAAAATCTTCTTGATTTTTTATACGCATAAACAAGCATGTATGTGGGTGTAGATTCTTACACAAATAAATGTATACTTTACATACCTATTCTCTGCTTTTATTTTTCTACTCTAATAGTTATTGTTCTGTAGCCTATATAGATTTTAATTCTTCTTGACATCCATATAGTATCTGTCAGGATACAGTAAAGAGAAATCACTCTAAGTATTTCAGATAGAAAGGAACTTAAAACCAGAAATTTGGTACTTACAAAATTGTGGGATGTTTTCGAGGAGTAGAAGACAGTGGTCTGCTATCAGATATTCATTTCGAGAGCACAGCACTTTAATCCACCGGTCAGCAAATTACTGCTGTTTCCACTGCTTGAGTCCTGACCTTCTTCAGTTCCCACTGAAGTTGGTGACTAGTGCCTCTGGGACACTGCCTTCAATCCTGACAAAGCCAGTAACTCAACCCTGGAATGCTGAGCCTGGCTGCAAACACTAATGAGCTGGCAGTTCACTATGAAGAAGAAGGCCTCCCTCATACTTAGAACATCTCCTGGGTGGAAGCAAATTCCCACCCAGAACCATAGCTGCAAGAGAGTCGGAGAAAAGTAGTTCTATTCTGTGGGAAGGAATATAGAATGGGGTAGAAATGCATGCTGAGGGCTAATTGACTATAAACAACACAGTGTTCCGCAGTATCCATCAG
>NW_023227925.1:0-4571 GCF_002007445.2 Ailuropoda melanoleuca
TGATTTCCTTGGCTGGGGTGACGTGGAGTGAGAACCGATTACCTATAATACACAAGAGACCTGGGATCACTCCCACGCAAACCTTCTCCTGAGGCCGTTGACTCCACCGCTTTGTCCTGTCTGCTGTCATAGAGTCACCAAGAGCACAGAGACGGTGCCCACGGAGGGGAGGATGATGCAACGCTCACAGCGGTTTCTTTCTTTATTCCTGCTAATCGCAGGAGAATGAAAGAGCAAATGGGACCTCTGCATACTCTGGATTTCATCCCTTTCTGAGGTAGAATCGAGGTGATGAAAAGTGCGGCTGTTTTGTCTGCTTCNGTCATAGAGTCACCAAGAGCACAGAGACGGTGCCCACGGAGGGGAGGATGATGCAACGCTCACAGCGGTTTCTTTCTTTATTCCTGCTAATCGCAGGTGAATGAAAGAGCAAATGGGCCCTCTGCATACTCTGGATTTCATCCCTTTCTGAGGTAGAATCGAGGTGATGAAAAGTGCGGCGGTTTTGTCTGCTTCGGTCTGGACTCACCCCGACTCCAGGACCCTGTTGGGAATGAGGCCTCGTACGAAAAGAAAGAAATGGTTGTCCAGCGAAGAGCTAGAGCCGTGTTCTACAGAGCCCGCGAACACTGATGTCGTTCCGTGCGGTGGGTTCTTGTGTATGAGTGGGGCTGTCCACGTGAGAGTGTGTGAGGTGTGACTGTGAATGTGAGTGCGTGTGTGTGTCTGTGTGATCACATAAGATATTTCCCACAAACACAGTGCAATGTGACTGTCAAGTCTCTGAAATAAATATCACCGATGAACACGTAACATTCTCCCTCCCCACGGCTGTCCCTGGGGTGGTTAAATTCCCTTTCCTCACATGGAGATGGTGCGGAGAACAATGGCCCAGGCTCCTGGCCCCCTAAGTGGAACAGCCAACACTGAACCCAGTGCGGTTCCCACTGTTGATGCTCTGACCCACTGACCTGCATTCCTCACTCAGCCATGGGACCCTTACCCGGACGAGGGAGTTCCAGAATCTGTGCAGGTGCCTGAGTCCACAGACATCCCAAGACCAGCGTCTACAGAGATCCCAACCCTGCCCACCAACGGAAAGTGGCCTCGGTGGTCACATACGTGGGACATCTGTGGGCGCACGGAGCAGCCGACCTTGATAGCGTCGTCAGTGTGAGACCCCCACGGTCAGCTTGCGTGCTTGGGGTCAGCGCAAAGACTCGGACAGGGGACAGGGGAGGTCCCGGTAGGACAAAGCAGGTCAACAAAGCAGCATGGAGATTATTTCCGAGAACCTGGACAAATGTAGGAAAGACATTGGAGCAACTTCGTGTGTATTTGGCGACAGTCCCAGAGCCTCGGAAACGGTCAGAACCTGTAAGTGGGGACGCAAGGGACAGCGGCAAGTCAGAGCTCAAAGTAAAACGTGGTTGTTAGCCTGGCGTCTGGCTGAAGGGCTGTGACTCCAGGAGCCCAGGGAAGGACTGAGAATCCACAGGAAAGACCAGCGTGATGTTCTAGGAGCCCCCATAACCTCAGGAATGGGGGGAGGNAGGGGAGGAAGAGAGGACCAGTGCGTGAGCCCCTCGCTCGAACACCCGGACGGCTCATGCTGATGTCGCTCAGGATGGGCTCATTGGAGCACGTGCGACTGGGGCAGGGAGGATGAGACGGTCCAGGCCGAGAACGGCTCTTGGGAGAAATCAGCCGGGGGGGCTTCCTGGAACAGGCAGGACTCACCGGCTGCTCTGGACCCTGAGAAAGGTCAATATGAACTCAGAGAGGGAATGGAAATACATGTTGAAAGCAGACGCACAGTTTTCATGATGGAAGGACAAAACAGGAAGAGGAACTGTGTCCGGGGGCTCCGGGCAGGCCGTGTCCGGAAACATCATGCTGGCCTTGCCACTGCAAGTTCTCTTTCCCATAAGACGTGTTCTTGCCTCCCTTTGCCACAGCCTAGTGTGAGAGCTTGGGGATTGTTCGCCTAGCACCCCTGGGAACCCCGCCCGAGAGGTGCTGGTATCATTTTGTTCCTGACCTGGGGAGCACGAAGGCTGGGGAGACCCAGCAACTCTCTCACAGACCCTCGAACCTGGAGACGAAGGTGTAGACTGCGCCAGGGGGTGCGTGAGAAGCGAAGACCCCTGTTCATTTCCCGACCAAGAGCGTCACCTCCGGCTGCATATCCCCCCCATTTCTCTCATTTCCAGGGCACCGGGAGACGTGGAGGAGCAGTCTTCGCTCTGGGATGACGGCACGGGCTCCGTGTCCATGAGCCCATCACAGGCTCCATCCTCACGCAGTGTGACGTGCCGAATGTGCTTCCGTGTCCCGTGTCCAGCTGTCCCTCACCCCTCCATGGGCAGCAGGAATGCTAACGTCTGACGGTGCGGCTGGGCCTGCTTCTCACACTTGCTCTCACACCCCGCTCATGGGGTCACCTGGCCTGGAGCAGGCCCGAGCCTCTGGGCAGCCAGGGCAGGGATCGCTGTTACTCTCAGAACCCCCTGATCCCCCACACCCGGGTCACGCCCCACCCCGGGCCCTTTCCTCTCCCCTACCCAGGGCCCCTCCCTCCCCATCCTTCAAGGCTCAGGGAAAAGCCCGGCAGCTACCACATATTTCTGTGGCCACACTGTTGTCCATTTCCCAGGGCTGCCCCAAGACTAAGGCAAATTGGACAATGACTTTCCTCTAATTTTGGGTCATCCTCTCTAATGGTTCTGGGAACATTTGGGTTGTCTAAGGTTAAAATGTCTCCCCAATAAGGGCACCTCAGGCACAGAGGGGACCCANCGGTTCTGGGAACGTTTGGGTTGTCTAAGGTTAAAATGTCTCCCCAATAAGGGCACCTCAGGCACAGAGGGGACCCTCGCTATGCAGAGCTGGTTGAGAGTCTGTCCCTCAAGTCCACAGCCATCCCAGCCCACTCGCACATGCTCAGACACAAGAAGGGACGGGTGGGCTTATTGGAGTGGGTGGTAATACCTCTTTTATCTTGCCTCCAGTGTTCCCATATTCGAGAACAAGATTGGTAGAGGTGAACAAGGAGACAGCAAATGGACCGTAATTAGGAGAGAAAAGAGGAAGGACAGCAGTGGGGATGAGGAGCAAGGAGACGGGAGAGCAATATGGGGCACAGAAAGGCATGGGGCCAGTGCTGCCTGCGGGAGGGACCGGAGGACACAGGCATGCACTCCTGCTCACTTAGAGATCCGAGGCCTGAGGTCAGAGACCTGCTCTCTCAGTGCAGAGAGAAGGGACCACGGCCTGGGACGACTGCAGAGCTGAGGACAAGTGAGTCCCCGGGGCCCCCACGTCTCACCTGGACTCATTCTCCAATTCCCTTTCCCATGCCCACCCCAGCACTCTTGCTGCCCTGGCCACAAAAAGCTACTCTGTGGATCTCAAAGACTCCAATGAGGGAGGGAAATAGTGCTTGGAGTGATTTCCTGCTTCATTACCTTTTCATTCACTCCAGAAGCTCCTCCTTGGAACTCCTCTCCTTTCCCTCCTCTATGATTCTCATCCTGAAGGCCCCAGTCTCACTCAGGCACTTGAGGTCCTTGGATCCTGAATGTCTACGACATCCCTCTGCTGCCCCCCTCACCCACTTTCTGGGCGGTGCCCCCACTCCTGACCCTTGGTCCTCACCACTGAATCCTGTTGAGCAGCCCTGAATGGGCCCAGTAGGGCGCTGGGCTGGGAGACAGGACAGGGGGACCAAACCTGCTGGGATACCCCCGGCAAGGCTCACTCTGCCCTGGGCACTCCCCACAGGGTTGTCTTCTTGCCCTGGTTGGCTCTGGACACGCCAATGCTTCCGTTCCTTTCTCTTGTCAACCCTGGATTCAAGAGAAAGAGAGAAGGAATTTGGGGTGAAGAAAAGGAATTGGAAGTGTCAATGTGGGGTGCTTTGGATGAAAAGGGTCAGGCAAACAGGTGCACATGTTGTCCTTCACTCCCTGACATTCTAGTTGGCCCGTCAGGAAAACCAGCCATTAAACTGGGGGAAAGGGCCACTACTGAGTGTGACCAGAAAAGTGGGGACAAGAGGATGGTAATAATCCATGCGGGCAACTGAAGGATGGCCTGAGACGTCTTCCGGGGGTTTGGTGCCCCACGCGTATGAGACCCCTGAGGTGCTGGGCTCCGCCCTCCAGCAGCTGCTTAATTTGGAGCAAAAGCTGTAGGTGCCTGTAGGGCCACCAAGGGCAGGACACCCGGAGGTGCTTTGCCTTCGGTGAGCTGTGTGTGAAGAGTGCCTCTAGAGTTGTCAAAGTCCCCGTGCACAGGACCCCGCTCTGCCCTCCCACCTGCTCCAGTCAGCAGGGAACACCCAGTTAATCACTATTGTAATAACAATTTGGGTATCTGGGGGGCCTGGGTGGCTCAGTCGGTTAAGCATCTGCCTTCGGCTCAGGTCATGATCTCAGGGTCTGGGATCAAGCCCCTCGTCGGGCTTTCTGCTCTGGGGGAGTCGGCTTCTCCCTCTCACTCTGCCCCTCCCCTGCGCTCTTGCACTCAGACTCTCTCTCTCCAAGAACGAAGCAAAATCTTTAAATAAA
>NW_023227926.1:0-804 GCF_002007445.2 Ailuropoda melanoleuca
ATTATTACTATTATTTTAAGAAAGCAAGAGAGACATTGACATTGAGATAAAATTATTGAAAGGAACAACACAAGGTCAAATATATACGTGGTGATTGAACTTGTGGTATCTCCCATTGGTGTGGGTCTTGTAGGCCTGCTCGAATGAGAAAGACCAAGGAATTTGGTGTGGATAGAAGTGTGCTGTACACAGGGAGTGTTTTACTCCATCATTTGACCTCTCTCTCTGAAGGGAAAATAGAGTGGTGTCTGCAGCTTGGTTCTGATTGGAAAGCCTGGGAGGCCGGTGAATCAAAAGAGCAGCGTTCATGCTGACATGGTGCTCAGTGCCCAGTGAACAAAGATTGGACGCTTGGACACGCATTGGTGCTCAGGGAGGATGTTGTCCGAGTTTGTAGCACATCGAGTCACTTGGCTGGTCTGCCTAATCGGGCCAGTTTCTGCCTTTCTAAGGGCACCTTGAAAGTGGCTTGCAATCCTAGGATATTTGTGGAGTGGTCTGCTTGGGTCCCCTGTGTGGGCCAGTGTAGACACAACCCAGGGAATTCCAGAGCTAATGATGAGCACGTTTTTGAGGCTGGAGTTTGCTTCTCTGTGAGAAGGATTGAGCTGGAGTGGAAAGAAGTCTCTGGGTCTTAGGACTCACCGAGCGGGTCCACGTCTGGCAGGGTGGTCAGATCACATGTCTCTTTCCCAGGATTTTGGTCAGAGGGAGATTTGGGCCCTGGTCAGTGTCTCTGCTCAGCTTTCTCAGATGAGCACCTCAGGGAAGAGGAGTAAATGTGTGTGCTCACCTGTCATCGAG
>NW_023227927.1:0-804 GCF_002007445.2 Ailuropoda melanoleuca
ATTGTCAGAAATGGAGTTCAGAGTAACAATGGTCAAGATGATGTGTAGGCTTGAAAAAAATATTAATGAAGATATTAACGAGAATATAGAATCTCTAGGGCTGAAATGAGAGTGAATCTGGCAGAAATTCAAAATGCTATGAATCAAATACAGTCTAAACTAGATGCTCTGACGGCCAGGGTAAATGAGTCAGAAGAACGAATTAGTGAGTTGGAAGATGGGATGGTAGAAGAGAAAGGAAAAATGGAAACGTGGCTCAAAAAAATCCAATCTCAAGAATGTAGATTACGGGACATTACTGACTCAATGAAACGTTCCAACATCAGAATCATCGACATCCCCAAGGGAGTGGAGAAAGAGAGAGGTCTAGAAGAGATATTTGAACAAATTGTAGCTGAGAATTCCCCTCATCTGGCAAAGGAAACAAGCACTGGTGTCCAAGAGGCAAAGAGGACCCCTCCCAAGATCAATGAGAACAGACCTACATCACGTCATGTCATACTGCAATTCTCAAATGTTAGATCCAAGGATACAGTATTGAAAGCGGCCAGGGGGAAGAAAATCCTTACATACAGAGGGAAGAACATCAGAATAACGTCAGACCTGTCTACAGAGACTTGGCAGGCCAGGAAGGGTTGGCAAGGTAGTTTCAAAGCTCTAACTGAGAAGAACATGCAACCAGGATCCTTTATCCAGCAAGGCTGTCATTCAGAATTGATGGAGAGATAAGAAACTTCCAAGACTGGCAGAAACTGAAGGAATTTGTGACCACCAAGCCAGCCCTACAAGAGATATTAAGGGGGG
>NW_023227928.1:0-167 GCF_002007445.2 Ailuropoda melanoleuca
TGAGAAAGACAATTCGGCCAAAACCCGCTTCCAACGAAATTCTTGATCCCTGGGGAAATCCTGTCAAAACTTCTGGCAGCAATGGAATGAAAAGGCCCAAAACACGTCCGTCAGAAACAACACCGTACAGGGACCATCTTAGCACTATCATCACCCTTCGTGAATAG
>NW_023227928.1:593-780 GCF_002007445.2 Ailuropoda melanoleuca
ACCCGCTTCCAACGAAATGCTTGCTCCCTGGGGAAATCATGTCAAAACTGCTGGCGGCAATGGAACGAAAAGGCCCAAAACACGTCCGTCAGAGAAACCACAGTACAGTGACCGTCTTAGCACTATCATCACCCTTCGTAAAGTGGGAAACATGAGGGAAAGTGGTCGCGGAAGCCTGACGAGAGTA
>NW_023227928.1:987-1197 GCF_002007445.2 Ailuropoda melanoleuca
ATTGGGTGTAGGGGCCTGGGGACGATCCAGCCCTTAGAACCAAAAAACAAAGTGTGAGGGGAAAGCCCTTGAAGTCACGATGGCCTGATGGAAGGTGGACAGGAATCAAGGTGCTTTGGTACCGTGAGTGAAACACGAAGCACACAGCATTTTTGAGAAAGACAATTCGGTAAAACCCGCTTCCAACGAAATGCTTGCTCCCTGGGGAAA
>NW_023227930.1:0-804 GCF_002007445.2 Ailuropoda melanoleuca
TTCTTTATTTACTCTCACTTCAAGGGTGAAACTCACTCAGTCTCTTGGTTTGAATTGCACTTGTGGGCTCACTACTTCCCAGTATATGTCCTAGTCCACACCTCTCCCTCCTGACTTCCAGACTCAGAGATCTCACCACCTACTTAACACGTCAAGACGCTTGGAACTTAAATATATTCAAATCCTATTTACCTTTCTCTCCAACTATGCTTCTTTTGCAGTCTCGGCCCATGTAAGAAAATTTTGACTCTATTCTGACAGTAACTCAGAGTCCCAACATTGAAGTCGGCTTTGGCTCCTTTCTTTCTCTTGTAACCCACATTCGATTGGGCAGTAAATGCTGCCAGCTCTGCCTTCGAAGTAGATCATTATCCAACCACTGTTTTCTCCTTCTACTACTCCCATCAAACCACCATAGCCTGCTGGCTAGGATTTGTAAGTAGTCTCCTAATAGGTGACCCTGCTTCTGCCCTTGTGTCCTTGTCACTTCTCTGCTCACAATCTCTAATTACATCTCCATGTAAACTCAAAAATCCAAAACAATCCAACCAAACAAAACAGCAACAACAATGCACCTTACAATGGTCTACAATGCCCTCTACCATCTCCTCTGATCACTTAACCCACATTTTGATTGCTTTCTCCCTTCCTCAGTTTCCAGCAGACATGCTGGCTTCCTCTTTCTCCTTGAACTTGCCCCTCAGCTGGAATTCTCTTGCCTCCCCATAAGGACTGTTCTCCACCTCCCTCAAGTATTTACACGTATGTGACCATCCTAATGAGGCTTTCCCTGATATTCCTGTT
>NW_023227931.1:0-804 GCF_002007445.2 Ailuropoda melanoleuca
ATGAAGGGTTAGAGTACACAAAGAATCATAATTACTTTTCTGACTAGACAAATGGGTAAAGGAGAGACAATGTGAGTTTTTGATATGGCTGATTTAAAAAAACATGCTATTGATATATATATATGTGTGTGGATGTGTATATATATATATATACACACACATATATATACACACACATATATATACACACACAGATTAATTTTATACTCTTTTTAATATGTATACTGATTATATATTTTTTAAAAATATGTATATACTAATTACATATACTACCCCTTTATTATGATACATATATATATATCATATATATGATATGGGTATGTATAAGGGTAGTATATGTAATTAGTACGGAGATAACTATTAAGTCAAAATCTATAGATATATTTTTAAAGATTTTATTTTTAAGTAACCCACTCACAAACCAAGATCAAGTCACATGCTCTACCAACTGAGCCAGCCAGGCGCCTCTATATATTTTGATTATATTTTACAATCAAGCACATGTAGGCAGTTTTATACTGAATGATCCAGAAGAATTGCTGTAGACTTTTTTTAAAAAAGATTTTATTTCCTTGACTGAGAGAGAGAGAGAGAGAGAGAGAGAGCACAAGCAGGGGGAGTGGCAGAAAGAGGGAGAAGTAGGCAGAGGGAGAAGCAGGCTCCCCACCTGGCACAGAGCCCCATATGGGACTCAACCCAAGACCCTGGGATCACGACCTGAGCAGAAGGCAGATGCTTAACTGACTGAGCCACCCAGGTGTCCCAACAGTAGACATTTAAATGTTGTATGATGATTAATAAACT
>NW_023227932.1:0-804 GCF_002007445.2 Ailuropoda melanoleuca
TTATATATACTTCATTTATTCATTTGTTAAAGTCATTTTTCTTGGGCTACTGGATGTGGTAGGCAAAATTGTAAAGATGCCTCCACCCCAAGATTCTTGCTCTTTCATTATTCAATCAAACACTAATCTGGGGACTGTTGTGAAGGGATCTTGGAGATGCAATCAGAGTTCCAAGTCAGTTGCCTTTAAAATATGAAGATTATCCACGTGGCCTGACCCAATCAAGTGAGCCCTTTTAAAGTAGGGTTTTCTCCAGTTGGTTACCGAAAGGGAAGTTAGGGATTCCAAGTGCAAGAAGGAACTCACTCACCAATGCTGGTTTAAAGATGGAGTGGAGAGTAGGGTACTATGTGTGAAGGAATGTGGGCAGCCTTAACTTGCTGAGAGAGGCCTCTAACCAACAGCCAGTAAGAAAATGTGGACCTCAGTCCTTCAGTCCACTAGCTATGGTTGATTCCTACCAACAACTTCAATGGGTTTGGACATAGATTCTTCTCTGGAGTCTCCAGATAATAGATCAACTTGGCTGATATTTTGATTTTTAGACTGTGAGAACTTGTGCCCAGGCCAACATAACCACAATAGAATAAATAGATATTGGTTTAAGCTGCTAAACTTGTAGTAATTTGTTATGCAGCACTTGTGTGCATAAAAATTTGCTAAGAGGACAGAGCTTACGTTAAGTGCTTTTATAACAACAACAAAAGTATTTTGAAAACAACAGAAAATTAGTATCTTGGGCTTCCGTACTCCTGGCTCTCCTCTAATCATTATGACCACTCTTTCTCTGGCTTATTTTCTGGG
>NW_023227933.1:0-804 GCF_002007445.2 Ailuropoda melanoleuca
TATAACACCCAGTGCTCCATGCAATACATGCCCTCCTTAATATCCATCACTGGCCTAACCCAATCCCCCAGCTCCCTCTCCTCTGAAACCCTCAGTTTGTTTCCCAGAGTCCATAGTCTCTCATGGTAGGTGAAGGAATGGAATAATGAAGGGGGGTAAACAGATGAGGGAATGAACCAATTTCAACACTTCTGCTCTTACTGCTGCTTTCACCACCAAGACTCTATTTTATTTTTCCCTTTGTAACAACCACTATGCCAAATGGGATGTAATTTGCTTTTGACCTGTTTATAAATGCTATATTGAGACCAGGACATGAGACATGTTACATTGGTATATTTCACAGGGATATAAAGACAAATGTTTTAAGAAGAAAAAAATAATAAAAATCAAACCATTATTTTAAGAGGTTTTGTTTTATGTATATAATCATTGAAAAGTGGGTTCAGCTATATATGCTACATTAGTTATAAGATTCACTATAAGGAAAGCAAAAGACTTCATTAGGGAATATAGACTATTATACTTGTAATTTTGACTTTGACAAATAGTATTGTGTTCTACTTTAGGAAAGCCGTATTTTATAGGTAATTAAATAACCAACCAGATTCTTCAGTAGAAATTAATATATATTTGGCGCTTGGGTGGCTCAGTCTATTGAATGTCTGCCTTTAGCTCAGGTCATGATCCCAGGGTCCTGGGATCAAGTCCCACATCAGGCTCCCTGCTCCATGGGGAGCCTGCTTTTCCCTCTCCCATTGCCTGCTGCTCCCCCTGCTTGTGCACTCTCTCTCTGTCCAATAA
>NW_023227934.1:0-804 GCF_002007445.2 Ailuropoda melanoleuca
CCCCGCCCGCCCCCACTAAAAACAGCGCCGCCGCCGCCCGGCGCAGCGTCTCCGCCTCCGCCGGCGGGGACCGAGAGCTGGAGCGACCGCGGGGTCGGACCGGCCCCAGAGCGAGCGGGAGCGAGCGGGAGCGCGCGGTGCGCAGCGAGCCCCGGAGCCCGGCGGGCCGCAGCGATGTTCCCCAAGGAGGCGACGTGGAACATCTCGTTCGCGGGCTGCGGCTTCCTCGGCGTCTACCACATCGGTGTGGCCTCCTGCCTCCGCGAGCACGCGCCCTTCCTGGTGGCCAACGCCACGCACATCTACGGCGCCTCGGCCGGGGCGCTCACGGCCACGGCGCTGGTCACCGGAGCCTGCCTGGGTGAGCGGGGCCGGGCGGGGGTCCGGCGGTGTCCTGCCTGGGCAAGCGGAGGCTGGACGGGGAGGGCCCTGCCTCGGTGAACGGAGGCCGGGCGGATGCTCTTCGGGAGCGTAGAGCGGCTCCTCCCACCCCCTGTCCCTCCGCAAGGGGAAGCCGGCCCGGCCGCGGTGCGGTGGGAGGGCCCGCGCCCAGGACCCCTGCCGAAGATCCGATCCCCGGAGCGGGCCCGGGGGCGGGGCCTCGTTTGTTTTGCTCGGAGGCGCCCAGGGATTGGGGTGCGGTCATGCGCGCCTCTGGGGCCAAGGCTCAGGGCGCAAAGACTGGAGGGGCTGGCAGGTGCCACAGAGGTATTGCATTGGGAAGAGAAAGTAACTCGTGGGCGGGACCGTGAGAGTCGGGGGAGGGGCCTCACCATCCCAGTAGCCCGGCAGTGGACTGTTTGC
>NW_023227935.1:0-804 GCF_002007445.2 Ailuropoda melanoleuca
CAATCGACTTATGACATAGTGGCTAAAACAATTCAACAGGGGAAAGCAAAGCCTTTTCAATAAATTGTGTTTGGTCAACTGGATCGCTACATTCAAAAGACTGAATTTACCTTACACCACACACAAATATTAACTCACAGTGGATTAGATGCCTAAAATGTAAGAGCTGAAACAATGAAATTTAGAAAAATATAGGAGTTTAAAAATCAGTTTCACGAGTGCATAATGGTGTCAGCAATTGATATAAAAAATAGTAAGCAAGCTATATAGGGATAAAACTAATTCAACAACTATTTAGTTATTGTAATATCATGACCAATTGTAGCATACAGAATCCCATTGTATTCGTTTTTTAAATTTAATTTAAATTGAATTAATATATAGTGTATTACTAGTTTCAGAGGTAGAGTTTAGTGATTCATCAGTTGCGTATAATGCCCAGTGCTCATTCCATCAGGTGCCTTCCTTAGTGCTCATCACTCAGTTACCCCATCCCCCCACCCACCTCCCTTCTGGCAACCTTCAGTTTGTTTCCTATAGTTAAGAGTCTCTTATGGTTTGTCTCTCTCTCTCTGATTTCATCTTATTTTATTTTTCCCTCCCTTCCCCTATGATCTTTTGTTTTGTTTCTTAATTTCTACATGAGTAAAATCATATGATAATTGTCTTTCTCTGATTGACTTATTTCCCTTAGCATTATGCTGTCCCTCTAGTTCCATCTACGTCCATTGCAAATGGTAAGATTTCATTTTATTATTATTTTATTTTATTTTATTTATTTTATTTATTTATTTATTTATTTAT
>NW_023227936.1:0-633 GCF_002007445.2 Ailuropoda melanoleuca
TGTAATGTAACAATTTCAATTCCTCCACCATTTGAATAAAAGGAAAAATAAAGTAGACATTTCAAAATACATTCCATTGCTCAGGACTAACAAAAAAATTGTTCAGCAATGATGTCACTCTTCCTGAGGATCAGCATCTGGGTTAGGTTCACCATAAAAATGTAAATTCGAGACTTGGAACCAGCTGTAAGAATATCCTCACTAGAACTATTGTAAACTTTCATTTTCCACCTGTGATTCGTGAAAGATATCCACTCTCTTTGCACCTGATTTTCCCGTTGGGTTGTGCCTCTGCACAGCTTTAAAGTCATATATGGCACTGGTGGTTGGTCATCTGTTGCACTTTTCACCAACGGTAATCTCATTTTTCCCCCATTCCTGAGTGTTTTCCATTTCAGCATCCTATTAAAACTCATGCTTTATTGAGTTTATTGGAATATCTGAAACTACACCGAAGATACTCATTCGAATATCTAAACCCCACCTCTCTTGAATAGCTCCTCTAAAGAAAATGGAGTCAACCAAGTGAAACATGTGGCATATCCAGACAGGAATGTTCTAGAACACCAGAATCTGGACTTCAATTTTCAGGTGAGATGGTCTGAACTAAGCTCATGCTAGAGAATAAACAGT
>NW_023227937.1:0-804 GCF_002007445.2 Ailuropoda melanoleuca
TGAGCCCCCAGATGCATTTGAAAGGAAACAGCTAGGCTAATGGCAGCAATGGCTCACAGTCCAGAACCCATGCTTTACAGATGGAAGACGCTTCTCTAATCAAGCATCAAACTGCTGCGTGAAGTTTCACATGCAACTACCAAGCCTAAAAACGTGTCTGCACTGGAGCAATTAAATAAGGTCCCTTCGGACTCACACACGGTTGACAACTGGGGCCAGAAACTCAAACTTACCACGCTCACGAACAATGACTGGTGATAAGAGAAAAACAGAAGAATGCAAAGTAAGAAAAACCATAAGCACCATGATAAACTGTGTTTAGTTAAGGCTGGCTCTGTGAACACATCCAGCCTTTACCAAAGCTCCTGATGGGAAGATTTTGCTAAATTTGAGCAAGTCCTTGCAGATTAAGAAGCACTGAGCAGGGGCTCTAACCAGAAAGAGTTAATTATGGTAATCAGAAAGAGAATGGCCTTCACCTTGACTAGTTACTTACGTGTTCCTTCCTCAGTAACCATCCCCAGGCCTTCAGCTTTATTCTGCCTTTCGAATGCATTCAAATCAAGGACACTTGTAAGAGACAAGAGAAAACAAGGTTCAGGGCCACGCACACTGGGAAAATGGATGTCTAACGTCAGTGTACCTATTGACTAAGAATATCTTGTCCTTGTGTTGTCATAAACGGTCTAACATAGTACAGTGTGGGTGAGAGTCTAGCATTTCCCTGAGTTTGCATCAAGAGCGTTGTCCAAGGATGCCTGTAGCTCACAGGCATGCACGGAGAGGGGTCAGAACTTATAACAA
>NW_023227940.1:0-150 GCF_002007445.2 Ailuropoda melanoleuca
CTAGACCAGAACTTCTCCAACATTAACGTGTATATGAATCACTTGAGGGTCCTGTTCAAATTCAGATCTGGTTTGGCGGGATGTGGGTGAGGCTCAGGGATCCTGTAATTATAACTGCTTCCCAATTGTTACTGATGCCACCAGTCCTGG
>NW_023227940.1:541-2077 GCF_002007445.2 Ailuropoda melanoleuca
AGAAGGGCCATATGCACCCCAATGTTCATAGCAACTATGTTCACAATAGCTAAATCGTGGAAGGAGCCGAGATGCTCTTCAACAGATGACTAGATTAAGAAGCTCTGGTCCATATATACAATGGAATATTATTCAGCTATCAGAAAGAATGAGTTCTCAACATTTGCTGCAAATGGATGGCACTGGAGGAGACAATGCTAAGTGAAATAAGTCAAGCAGAGAAAGACAATTATCATATGATTTCTCTCATCTATGGAACATAAGAACTAGGAAGATCGGTAGGGGAAGAAAGGGATAAAGAAAGGGGGGTAATCAGAAGGGGGAATGAAGCATGAGAGACTATGGACTCTGGGAAACAAACTGAGGGCTTCAGAGGGGAGGGGGATGGGGGAATGGGATAGGCTGGTGATGGGTAGTAAGGAGGGCACGTTTTGCATGGTGCACTGGGTATTATACCCAACTAATGAATCATTGAACTTTGCATCAGAAACCAGGGATGTACTGTATGGTGACTAAGATAATATAATAAAAAAAACATTTAAAAAAAGGGATAGTTGTTTCTAGACCTTCTCTACCAGGAATCCTCATGCTTCTCTCAGGTCTGATCTTAGGTGGTCACATGATGGTCTCATTAGGTGAGCTTGCACATGCTCAAGTTTATACGTGCCTCTTGAGGATTTCCCTCTTGAGCTGTGCTGCCTCAGGGGAGGGATGATGCCAGGTGGAAGANGTAGGTGAGCTTGCACATGTTCGAGTTTATGCCTGCCTCTTGAGGATTTCCCTCCTGAGCTGTGCTGCCTCAGGGGAGGGATGATGCCAGGTGGAAGAGATGCATAGGACAAGGTATGGGAAATGGTGTGGAGCTTCCATGCCTTCTCCAGGTATGCACTCTACCATCTCCATGTGTTCACCAGCCTGGAAGCTCTCTGAACCATCCTTCTGGATTTTATGGAAGCTTCATGATATCGATATGATTGATTAAATCATTGTCCATTGGTGATTAAACACCATCTCTAGCCCCTTTCCCATCCCAAGAGGTCAGGGGGTGGGTCCTAACATTCTAGTCCTCTAACCACATGGTTTGTCCCCTGGCAAGTAGCCCCTCTCCTTAGGTGCTTTCCCAAAGTCACCTCGTAACTTAACAAAAGACATCTTTATGGCTCTCATCACTTAGGAAATTCAAAGTTTGAGAAACTCTGCCAGAAATGCGGATGAAGACCAAATCTATATTTTTTAGTATAAATCACAAAATCATAGTTCTAACTGTAGTACTAGTTGAAGCCTTTCTTTTCGGAGTTTTTTTTTATTTAATTTTTTTATTATGATATGTTAGTCACCGTACAGTACATTATTAGCTTTTGATGTAGTGTTCCATGGTTGTAGCCTTGATTGGAATGCTGTCACTCTGATTCCAGTTCTCAAACTCGGGCAGAGTGGTTCTCAATCAGGCATGACATTGTCTTTCGGGATATTTGGGGCCATGTTTGAAGGAATGCAGCTAAACATTTATAATCATTGAGACAGCACACGACACAA
>NW_023227941.1:0-804 GCF_002007445.2 Ailuropoda melanoleuca
AATAATAATAATAATAATAATAATAATAAAACATGACCCTGGAGAGTCATCCTTCCCTCCTGTCTTTCACACTTCCCATCTCTAGATCAGCCTGAAAACCAGTCACTGCAATGATCTGTGAGGCTAGCAACTGGGTGTGAGACTGAATTTAGTCCTGATCCAGACTTGACAGTGAAGTAATGGGGAGTTAGGGTCTTATATACCCCATGAACTTCTCATTTTAGAGGCTACAAATGTTTGCTGTAAGTGTCCAATCATTGAAAGACCAGATGGGCTTAGGTCAGTCTCAGTAGCCGATTCTCTCCCAATTCATTTCCTCAAAAGCTATTTGCTGGGGAGTTAACTCTGTGCGAGACCCTGTTCTAGGTGTCTGGGATACAGCTCCCAACAAAATAGGCAAAAGCCTCTCTTCTCTTAGAATTTACATGCCAGTGGGTAAACAGATAGCAAACAAAATATCAACAAATAAGTTACATAGTATTAGTTACATGAGAAATCTAAGGCAGGCAAGAGGGATAGAGAATATTTGGGAGAGAAGAGGGTTCTGTGTTTAGTGTTGGATAGGACGTCCAGGGACGGTCGCATTGAGCAAAGTGACATTTGAATAAAAACATGAGGAGCGAGCCAGCAGTGTTTGGGGCAACGGATACTAGGCATGGGTCCTCATTCTTGCCCTCCAGGAGTTGCCTACTCTGCTCCTGTTAAAGGCACAGTAAGCGAGGAGAAGGGTGTGCCTGGAATGGAGTGAATGAGGGCAGTAGGAGGAGAGGAGGTCAGAAAGGGAGCCACTTTTCCAATGAAGAC
>NW_023227942.1:0-804 GCF_002007445.2 Ailuropoda melanoleuca
TATCTGTTAAGGTTTTGGGTAGATATTCCATATTAGATTGAGACATTTCTATTCCTAGTTTGCAATCAAAGTGTTGAAATTTATCTAATTTTTATCTGTATCTATTGGGAAGAGCATACTGGAATGAACAAAGCTCTATTTTCTAATGTGTGAATTAAAACGTTGATCTACATAAAATTTATTATTATGTAATCTGTCAGGTAAGGAATCCAAATTCGTTTTATTTCTTTTTAATACGGCTGCTCATTTGCCCTTGTGTGAAATATAAAGCAGTGATCCATTAATCTCCCTTTTCCCATGTTGAATGCCACCTTTGTGAAATAGGAGAACCCTATATACATTGGTCTGTGTACTTCCAGCCCACTTTTTTGTTTCACTTTTTACGAAGATGATCTGTCTTTTCCTGCAACGGCACCACCATGTTTTGATTTTTTGTAGCTTTGTAATGTCTCTTAATACCTGACAGGCCAGCTCCTCCTCATTTTTCCGAATGATATGTTTTGGTTATTCTTGTTTATTGTTTATATGAACAATGTCAGAATCAAAAAATAAAAATAAATAAATAAAAATTCATTTTGGCTGCCATTTGTATTGGAACCATAATAAAATACGATTTTGGCTTTTAGTTAATAAAGACATGATGGGCATTTTTAGACAGTTTCTTTTGTGGCCATATGTTTTCATTTCTCGCGAGGGTAGACAACTGGAGTGGAATTGCTTCATGTGAGGGTAGACGGACGTTTATTTTTAAAAGAAACTACCAGGCCATCTTCCAAAATGTCTGTACCATTTTACATTCTCAGC
>NW_023227943.1:0-804 GCF_002007445.2 Ailuropoda melanoleuca
GTGTGTGTGTGTGTGTGTGTGTGTGTGTGTGTGCACATACATACTGTATACATATATAATATACATATATTGTCCATTATATATAAAAATATATCCCTATATATTTAATATGAATATATATTTATAAATATTCATATATACATATATTCAATATATATTTGAATATATATTCAAATATATTCAATATATATATCACTTCTTCTTTATCTATCCCTCTACTGATGGACACTTAGGTTACTTCCATATTTTCACTATTGTAAATAATACTGCAGTAAATACAGAGATGCATTATTTTTTTGAAGTAGTGTTTTCATTTTCCTCTGGTATATACCGGGTAGTAGAATTACTGAATCATACGACTGGTTGTTTTTTTTTAATTTTGAGCAACTTCCATATTGTGGCTGCACCAATTCACATTCCCACCAATATGGTGTGAGGGTTTCCTTTTCTCCACATCCTTGCCAACACTCGTTATTTATTATCTTTTTGACACTAGCCATTCTGACTGGTGTGAGGTAATAACTCATTGTGGTTTTGATTTGCATTTCCAACCTGGCTAGTGCTGTTGAGCATCTTTTCATGTGTCTGTTAGCCATCTGTACGTCTTTTGTGGAAAAAGGACTATTCAGAGTCTCTGCTCCTTTTTTCCATTTATTTATTTATTTATTGAATTGTTAAAAATTTTTATTGTGATAAAATATACATAAGAGTTATCATTTTAACCATTTTTAAGTGTACATTAATTATATTCACACTGTTACTCAGTCATCACCACCATCCATCTCCAGAGTTTTTCATCTCCCC
>NW_023227944.1:0-804 GCF_002007445.2 Ailuropoda melanoleuca
CCTTCCTTCCTTCTTTCCTTCCATCTTTTTGTCTTTCTGTCTTCTCTCTGCAGAACGGAAGTCCATTTTGGGGCTGCTTGCTTGGTTTTTTTTTTTGAAAGGATCCTTGGGTGAATCCATCTTTTAAAGTGGCTTATCCATAGGGAAATAGTTCAATGTGTTTTCGCCTCCTAACGCAAGGGCCCTAATTCAAGATGCTGGTGGCCAGAGATGCCCTTTGCCCACAGGCCATTTTCCCCCCACTCCAGCCTCTGTGCTCCTGTTTTCCAATCAAGTGTGTGTGCATGTAGAGATTTTTCTCTGCATATTGGTGTGCTTGCATCATCCATGGCTCAAATTCTGGGCAAATAAGAGAGAACATTGTCTGTGCTGTGCTATGGATAAGCACACAGATCAGAATGCACATTTATAAGGTAGTCTTTGCTTAGATTTCAATCTCTTTTGAAAGCAGAGGTTTCTGGTTGTCCTTTTTTGTTTTTTAAGGCGATTGGAGAAATTTGTTTGAAATTCAACATTTTCTTCCTCCGCAAACAACAAGCATCAGAGGACGAAAGTCAATACTGCATGCTATCATCTCTTTCAATCCTGGGTGCAGAATTTGTGGCTCTGCAGATGTTGAGGGACAACCTTTCTCACAAGTTACAGCCAGTAGGACCCATGGTGAGGTCTGCTACAATTCGTACCGCAAGATCTGGAGGACAATCGATAAGTTCAAGCTAGGCGAATCCATTTCAGCTGTTAGAATTTGTGTGAATGTTGAATATGCTTCTTTTTTTTTTTTTAAATGGATCAATTAGCCCACGG
>NW_023227945.1:0-804 GCF_002007445.2 Ailuropoda melanoleuca
CTACCAAATCCTGCAGATATTAAGTGGACAACCCAAGCCCCAGAGTATTTCACAGAAGAGCCCAGATGGGAACACAATAGGCTTGGTGTACTCATCTCTGCTCAGGTTCTTTCCAGTATGCTACACCACTTCTGGGGTTCTAATCCTGAATACTTTCCTTGGCTTCTTCCCATTGTCCACTTCTGACCCTACAAGTACCATCCCCCTCCCACTAGGAAAAGGGGAAAGGGGAGAACTCCCCTTTTCCTAATGATCGCCATCTCACATAGGTGGCTCAAAGACCCCTTTTCCAGACCTCAACACTTAAAACTCTTTGGAGAATGGCTCCAGTATCCTCATTTAAGATAATTAAGAATGGAGTCATTTTGTAAGAAGAAGTAGAATAAATTTGTGGAAGACATGAAATGCCATGAGCAAACCCAGCAGGTGTGAAGTGTTTAAACTGATGGCTCTAAAACAATGCAAACTATGTAAATACTTCTGAAAGAACTCCCAGAGTTCCATACCCAGTAAAAATACCTTTCAGGACTGAAGCTGACTGTAGAGGCTTGACAGGGGAATATTCTGTCAAACATTTAGGGAAGTGAATGGATACTATGTAAAAGTGGTATATCAAGAAATAGCCGGATAAGCATATGACTTAGAAATAAGGATGTAGGGGACCTGGGTGGCTCAGTCCTTGTGCATCTGCCTTCGGCTCGGGGCGTGATCCCGGTGCTCTGGGAACGAGCCGCACATCGGGCTCCTCCGCTATGAGCCTGCTTCTTCCTCTCCCACTCCCCCTGCTTATGTTCCCTCTCTCGC
>NW_023227946.1:0-804 GCF_002007445.2 Ailuropoda melanoleuca
TATTTTCTCCCATTCAGTAAGTTGCCTTTTGGTATTGTTGATGGTTTCCTTTACTGTGCAGAACCTTTTTATTTTGTTGTTGTTCCAAAAGTTTAATTTTGCTTTTGTTTTCTTTGCCTGAGGACACATATCTAGAAAAATGTTTCTGCAGCCGATGTCAAAGAAATTACTGCCTGTGTTTTCTTCTAGGAATTTTATGGTTTCAGGTCTCACATTTAGACCTTTAATCCATCTTGAGTTTATTTTTGTGTATGTTATAAGAAAATGGTCCAATTTCATCCTTTTGCTTTCCAGTTTTCCCAACACCATTTGTTGAAGAGATTGTCTTTTCCTCATTGTATATTCTTACCTCCAATGTCACAGACTAATTGGGTTTATTTCTGGGCTCTATATCCTGTTCTACTGATCTCTGTGTCTGTTTTTGTGTCAGTACCACACTGCTTTGATTATTACAGCCTTGTAGTATATCTTGAAATCTGGGATTATGACCACTTCTTCTTTCACAAGATTGCTTTGGCTAGTTAGGGTCTTTTTTTTTTTAATGGTTCCATACAAATTTTAGGGTTATTTGTTCTAGTTCTGTGAAAAATGTTGGTATTTTGATAAGGATTGCATTAAATCTGGAGATTGCTTTGGGTAGTATGGACATTTTAACAATATTGGTTCTTCCAATCCATGAGCATGGGATGTCTTTCCATTTATTTGTGTCATCTTCTGTTTCCTTCATTGATGTTTTATAGCTTTCAGAGAACAGCTCTTTACTTCCTTAAGTTTATTCCTAGGTATTTTATTCTTTTTGGTGCA
>NW_023227947.1:0-2261 GCF_002007445.2 Ailuropoda melanoleuca
AATTGTTCCCAGCGCACGCCTGAGCTCCTGCTCCCCCTCCCGGTAACCCTCGGCCCAGAGCTGACGGTGGCATGGGGTCCACTCTGGCCCCTGGCCTCCAACTGCCATTCCGACCGCAGAGCTCCCGGGGAGCCAGGTGAGGCTGGACCTCAGCTCGCCTCCATCCCCCACCCTCCTCTGCACCCCTTGCTCCTCACCATCCCCTCTGAGAACACCCCCTCATCAGCCACCTGTCCAGGGTCGCTGCTGAGGCCCTGCTTCTGGGGAAGCTAGACTANGAAGCTGGCCTACGACATTCAGGGAGGGCCACTTCCAATCGCTGCTGAGTGAGAGGCTAGCTCGGCCTTAGGAGGTCTGCCCCAGGGGCTGCACTCCCCACTGCTGCTCCTCACAGGCAAACTCAGCCCGAGGGTCGGGACACGAATCTGAGAGCTGACCTTACGCCGGGGCTCCCTAACACAGTAGTGACCCCAGCGTGGCAGGACCCAGAGGCAAGGCGGCCCCAGGATGGCAGACCAAGCATGGGGCAGTCCATTTTGAAGTTCTGCCACAGATCCAGTCCTTCCATCGAGTTACAGGATGAGCCACTCCAGATGACATGGGACCATCAGGCCTGATGGCTACTAGACTTTTCTAGAAAGTTCTGAGGACCCATGACAGAGATTGGAAAACTCAATAGTAGTTCAAACAACGCAAAAAACAAAAACAAAAACCCAGAATCCAAGGTATATTATTATACCTCAGGGTCAGCTGCGTGCATCATGTCCCTCCACCTCGAAATACTCCCAGACACGTTGCCCCAGAAGAGCGGTGTTCTCCTGCGTCCCCTTAGCATGGCCGGCAACTTCAGCAAATGTAACCTGGTTAATAGAGTCTACTGAGTCTTCTGTTTGTATTCAAATTTTGTCGGTTTTGTCAATGCACCCAATAATATGCTTCAAAGCATCTTTTCCCTCCAGGGCAGGATCCAGCCCAGGTCAGGCACTGGAAGTAGTTGTCTTGTCCCTTTGGTTCCCAGGGTCCTCCGAAGCTTCATTTTCTTCCCCATTTTGCAGGTGAGTAAACCATGGTCCACAGAAGCATAAGGATCCAACCAAGGCCGCTCACGGGGTTGGGAGCAGATGTTCTGGTCAGCAACGGGGCTCCAAACTCTTGTGACATCCCGTACTGAGCCGCAGCCTTCTTATCATTGTTTTAAGTAGATGTCACGCCCAACGTGGGGCTTGAACTCATGACCCTGAGATCAAGAGTTGCATGCTCTACCGAAGGAGCCAGCCAGCCAGGCCTCCCCAAGCTGCAGCCTCTCAATGATGATATCATTACGAGATTTTCAAATTTATGCACACTGATGGTGGAAGCTTTCTTCTGAGGTCTCCACGGAGATCAGATGACCCTCCTACATGCTTATTTTGGAAAAATTTGACATCATCTTATAAAGCTGAAGACGCCCTACCCCAGCCCCATCCATTCCAGCCCTAGATGGACATATTCTTCAGGTAAACTCGTGCACACGTGTGAGGACATCCTTCACGACACTGTTTCCAGAACCAAAAAGCTGACACAACCCAACTCTCCAACGTCCAGAGGAGAATAAAGAAACCAGGGTGGGCCTACAGCAGACTGCCGTCCGCAGGGCGATGAGCGAGCTGGGGCTTCCCACGCGAAAATGCATTACTCTCATAAACGTCATGGAGAAAAAGTGCAAGTTCCAGGAAAAGACGTATAAATGAGGACCACAAACATGTATTATGTTCTCTAATATATGGGACACACATACAGTACTAGACATGTTTTTTTTTTAAGATTTTTATTTATTTATTTGACACAGAGACAGCCAGCGAGAGAGGGAACACAAGCAGGGGGAGTGGGAGAGGAAGAAGCAGGCTCATAGCAGAGGAGCCTGACGTGGGGCTCGATCCCAGAACACCGGGATCACGCCCTGAGCCAAAGGCAGACGCTTAACAACTGCGCCACCCAGGCGCCCCAGTACTAGACATGTTTGCACACTGCACGTGTATTTTTATATTTATGATGTCCTTGCCTTTCTCTATAGATGTACAATTTTACTACATGTGGTATTTTATACTATATGTGGAGTGTATATCATATATAACTTACATAATATAGTAGCTTACGCATATTACATATAAATACATACTTACTATATGTTTTACTATATGTTTATCACTCTGTATTTACTCTGTATATTTACCATAGATAGTATTTTATATATAATTTTGTCTTATAAATAAGTTTAAACA
>NW_023227948.1:0-3116 GCF_002007445.2 Ailuropoda melanoleuca
CCTCTCTTCCGTCTAGAGATCTTTGTCAATCTACAATGGGCTTGTGTCCCAGTAAGTCCACCGTAAGTTGGAAATATCTTAAATCAAAAATGCACTAATACACCTGGCCCGCTGAACGTCATAGCTTGGCCTAGCCTACTTTGAATGTGCTCGGAACACTTACATTAGCCTACCCTTAGGCAAAATCGTCTAACGCAAAGCCTCTTTTATAACAAAGTGCCCACTGTCTTATGTCATTTATTGAATACGGACCTGAAAGTGGAAGACGGAATGGGTGTGAGCATCCGGGTTGTGGACCCCAGGGATAGCGTGGCTGCCTGGGAACTGTGGCTGGCTCCCAGTGCCCAGCATCATGGGAGGGGACCACACCACATAGCACTAGCCTGGGAAAAGACCAAAATCCAGAATCTGAAATCCAGCTTCTGTTGAATGTGTATCACTTTCGAACCATCGTAAGGTCAAAAAATCATCAAGTCGAAACTTGCGAGTCTCAGATCACCGGCACTTGCTTGCTCCGAGGACTCCCTGGTCCGTGGATTTGTGTCCTACCTTCCTGCTGATTACTCAGATCATATAATTAAGTCACTTCGTCTGTGCACAGACATCTATGTCTAACTTGTGAGTGGATAACTTCACTTCAATGTCCAGTAGGCATCCGAAACCCAAATTCAAACCATAACCTTCATCCCTACTCACCAGCTTACATCAGCAGTGGGGCAAAACCAAACCACCTCCTCTCCCAGAGAAACTTCTTTCTCTCGTGTTTTGCAAGCCCCAATGGAGGATTTGTCCCTGTGCTGTCCCCTTCCCTCATCCTCCAGAGGAAAACCTCTAGTGGTTCTGTTGGTTCTGCCTCCAGCATGCACCTCCAACCCTCTCCATTTCTAGCCGTGTCATTGACATCCCCCAGTTCCAAGGCACCTGTCTGTCCCCTGGGATGTGCACAGCCTTCCCCTGGTCTCCCAGTCCGTGTCTGCTCCACGGCAGAGTGATCGTTTAGAGCTGAAAGTTACATGGGGGCACTTTCCTGCTTCCATACCTCAATGGTATTCCAACTGCACTTAGAATAAAATTAAGTTTCCCTACTATGGCCTGGAAGACTCCAAATTATGGAGTCCCTCTCTGTCTCCAACTCCATCCCTACACCTCACATCCCGCCCGTCATGTTTTGGCCACTCTGGCTTTCTCTCTCTCTGTTAGGACATGCCAAGCTTGTCTCTCCCCTGCCTGTCACAGAGCTGGTCCTCACCCTGCAGTCCAGCTTATGTCCATCTTCTGTGTCGCATCTGTTTATTAACTACAAAACGCTTGGCCAATATATACATAGTGAAGATCTAAACTGAATACACAGGGACCTTAAGAAGAGACACACTGTCCTATTCTCTTGTTCTTTTCTGTACCTTGACTACCTACTGTGGTGTCTGACGTGTAGACAGTGATTAATAATCATTTACTGAGGAAGTAAAATGACACGATCTCTGCCATCAAGAAGGCATTCTAGAACACTCCCAAACACATCAACTATGCTCACTTTTGTGTTTTTACTTTCGGACTTGACTTTCTGCATATATAATGTTTTACCTACATTAAATAATTGAGAAAGTATAATTTTGAGCTTCCAAAAGTATATTATAATGAAATACCTTTCAAAGGCTCTACAAACTGGGTCTTTGTAATTGTGCGTTTAAATGTTTGTGCAATGGTTTACCTAATGGATGGACCACAATTTACACTTGGGTATTTACAGTGTTTCTAATACAGCAAGTGACTTTTCTCTGACACACTGTCTCCTCATCCATAAGGTCAAGATGATGCTGATTCTTACTTTTAAGCATGGTTTTGAGGATTAAATAAGGTACTGCATGTGAAGGTATTAGTAGTGCTTGCTACCAATTTTAAAATGATACTTATTACTATTATCCATATAGTAATAAGTTGTAATAAAGTGCTCAGTACAAATTTAAAAAACGATTATTGTTACTGTTTGTCGTACTGACGTTATACTAGATGATACTAAAGTTTGTGCCTGTATTTTTCATTTTAGTCCAGTCTGACCATTGCTGTCTTTTAATTGGCATGTTTAACATTTAGTGTAATTCTTGGTGTGGTTAGATTGAAGCCTACCATTTGACTGTTTGTTTCTGTATTCTTCCTTTTGTACTTTATTTTGGAGTAATTGAAATTTATTTTAATTTTCACTTTCACCTATAATGTTCCTACATGTGGTTTTGTTTGCTTTTTTTCCTACTTGGGCTTCACTGGGTTTCTTGAATCTGAAAATGTATGCCTGTCAACAAATTTTGGAATTTTTCTGACATTTCTTCACATATATTTTATGCCTGGTTGTCTCTTTGCCTTCTGAGATTCCAATTACACATATGTAAGAATTTTTTATGTCTTTTCACAGGTAAATAAAGGTCTGTTTACTTTTCCCATCCTTTTATCTTCCTGTCTTCACACTGAAGAATTCCTATTGCTCAATCTTCAAGCTCACTTTCTTCAGTCATCTTCACCCATTATCAAGCTGTAATTTGTATTATCATAACATGTGTATTGTAATTTTTATCTCTAGAATTCCCATTTGGTTCATTCCGTTTCACTGCTGAGAAATATTTTCATTCATTGAACACATTCACGTTCTCAAGCATTGTTATAATAATTGCTTTATATTCCTTGTTTGTTACTTTTGAAAACTGGGTCAATATGAGTGTATCTGCTTAGATTGCCTTGTCCTTTTAAATGAAGGCTGTCAGGTTTTTCTTTTTCTTCTATGTCTAGTAATTTTCGATTTTATGGGCACTGATAGACACTATGAATAATATATTGTTGAGGTTCTGGATTCTATGTTACCCCAAAGACTATTGACTTTTGTTCATTTTAGTCAGATGAACCTGGATGAACTCAAATTCCACATTAATAGGATAGGGAGAGGTTGAAAAGATCTCTCACAGTGAGGATCCCATAAGTCTGTTTTGTTTTTTTTTTTTTGCTATCTATGCTGTGTAATAAATGGTCACAAAGTTAACAGCTTAAAACAACATACGTTTACGATCTCAAAGTGTCTGTGGGTCAGGAATCTGGGCACAGCTTAGTTGGGTTCTCTGCTCAAGGTCTCA
>NW_023227948.1:6369-7609 GCF_002007445.2 Ailuropoda melanoleuca
GGTAGGACACAAATCACAGAACACCATTAACGGATATAATTTCTTTTAAAATCGGTCTCTACTTCTCAAAGCTTCTCAGAAATAGAAACACATGGAGGATGTATGCAACCTGCCACCCACCTTTTGAGATTTTGAGATAAAAAAATAAGTTAAGGAATTAAATGCAATGCTCCACAATGTTTCCATGTAATGAATGGGTCAGCACTCTTCCTCATTATGACTAAGGCAGTGGCAGGAACATGTGTTGACTGATCCTGAGCCTGAGCCTGATGCATTATGGCTTCCTGTTGTGATAAGGGGTATTCATTACCGTAGTGTTGGGAGAGCACCAATATTACCAAGAAACTGACCCTGGGGTGTGATAGGTATAAAAGTAACTTTACAGGGACAATGGACTCAACAAATATTCACTCAACAAACATCACGAAGTGTGCAGTGAGTGTCAAACTCTCTTCCCAGCATTCTGTCCTATTCTATACTTCCGCACCCCAAGTTCACGACTGAATTCATTTTCATTATGACGCCTGGTTTCCTCTGTCACTTGATAGGTATGATCTCTTCCACACCAACTCTTTATTATGATGGAAATATTTCCCCTAGTAATTTTTCCCATTTTGAGTTTATTCCGGTGTCCTCGACCTATAATAGGCCCGTAGGTTTGTTTCATTTTCATACATTTATACAGCCACGAAGTCATTGTCATCAGCGTCATGACCATCACGTCCAAAAGTGTTCCCTTGCCCCTTGTAATCTCTTTCTCTTACCCCTTACTGGGTCCTGGGCAAGGGCCACTGGAAAGTAGAGCTGCACATAGAAATGTTACGTACGTGCCACATATTTGCCAACGATAGTGCAGAAGAGGCATGGGGATAAAGGTATATTAGGATAAAGAAATGACTAGGGATGGTAAAGCCATCATTATAACAATTCTTGTGGGGTTTATAACATTAAGAGAAATAATATGTGTAATAATAATATCAGCAAAAGAGGAAAAAGGGAACAAAGCTATAGTGAACTAACATTTCTATATATCGCTGGAAAGAAGCTATTTTAAATCTAAAGGTGATTCTCATATGTTAAGATGTATATGGTAAACCCTAGAGCAACCACTACAACAAACCCCTTTAAAATACCATGGGAAAAAATCATTGAAGATGTTAAAATGTAACATTGGAAAATATTCACTTAATTCAAAGAAAGCAGTAAAACAGAAACTGAAGAACGTGATTAAAAAAAAAAA
>NW_023227948.1:8270-8480 GCF_002007445.2 Ailuropoda melanoleuca
GGTAGGACACAAATCACAGAACACCATTAACGGATATAATTTCTTTTAAAATCGGTCTCTACTTCTCAAAGCTTCTCAGAAATAGAAACACATGGAAGATGTATGCAACCTGCCACCCACCTTTTGAGATTTTGAGATAAAAAAATAAGTTAAGGAATTAAATGCAATGCTCCACAATGTTTCCATGTAATGAATGGGTCAGCACTCTTC
>NW_023227949.1:0-804 GCF_002007445.2 Ailuropoda melanoleuca
GTCCAGGCCCGAATCAATGGTGCCAAGTGGGTGAATTAGAATATTCATTATTTCAAATCAATTAAACAGCAACCCACTATGTGACAGTAATGAGAGCTAATGTTTATTAGCAGCTTACAGTGTACCAGATAGTGTTTTCAGTGTTTTACATTTATTAACTCATCCACTTTTCACAATTATATTACCATGCTATGTCATTGCCTTCATCTTTTGACAACCAAAGAAACTGAGGCTTAGAGAAGTTTTGTAACTTAATAAGGTCCTGTAGCTATCGGCCCCTAAAAGCAGGAATTAGTACCCTGTCAGTTTTTACTAAATCTTTCTGTGGCTGGTGAACCAGGGTTAGTGACACTAAAGATAGGAAGTCCTTACCTTGATTTAGTAGCAAAGATAAGTATGAAAAAATGTATATGTTACAAATCTTTAATATTTACAACAAGAGCTGTGCAGTTGTGTTAAAGCTGAATATTGGCAGAAAGGGAGGAACAAGGGACACTTAGCTGAATATGACTAAGTCTTTTGTTTTATACCTGCTCAAGGTCATACATTCATTCTTACTGACAAGAAGCATTTGTAGCCATGAAAATGTTTTCCTTTATTCAAATAAATAATTTTGTTCCCATCTTCTAGAATGAAAATAATTCAGTTTTTTAATTATGTGTCTGTCTCTAAACATTATCAAGGCAATAAGAATATAAATTAATCATTAATTTATCATTATAAATTATTTTGTTAGATTCCACTTCTAGAAGCTTCCATATAATAAACAACATTGTTTTCTTTGTAAAAATTGACAATATGGAC
>NW_023227950.1:0-804 GCF_002007445.2 Ailuropoda melanoleuca
TATTACCAAACCCAGTGTTACAAAGCTTTTTCTCCATATTTTCTTCTAGAAGTTTTAAGTTTCAAGTCTTACATTTAAGTCTTTAAGCCATTTAGAGTTGACTTTTGTGTTTGATGTAAGATAAGGGTCCAGCTTCATTTTTTGCATGTTTGTATCCAGTTTTCCCAACACTATTTGTTGAAGAAACTTTCCTTTCTCCACGGCGTAGTCTTGGCATGCTTGACAAAGATCATTTGACCACATAAGTGTGGGTTTATTTCTGTGCTCTCTATTATGTTCCATTGATACATACGTCTGTCTTTATGCCAGTACCATAATGTTTGATTACTGTAGCTTTGTAATATGTTTGAAAGTTAGAGAATGTGAGGCCTCTAGTTTTGTCCTTATTTCACAAGATTATTTTGGCTATTTGGGATCTTTTGTTATTACATATGAATTTTATGATTTTTTTCTATTTCTATAAAAAATGTCATTAGGATTTTGATACAAATTGCATTGAGTCTCTAAATTGCTTAGGGTGGTATGGCAATTTTAACAATATTTTGTCTTGGAACACTTCTGAACTCATTTTGTGAGGCCAATGTTACCCTGATATTAAAGATAGGCAGATACTACAAGAACATTACAGGTCAATAGCTCTTATGAATATAGATGCAAAAATCCTCAAAAAAATACTAGCAAGCTAAATCCAACAGCACAGTAAAAGGAGCATACACCAGGGCAGCTGGGTGACACAGTCAGTTAAGTGTCCTACTGTTGGTTATGACTCAGGTCATGATCTCAGGGTGGTGAGATCAAGCTCCA
>NW_023227951.1:0-804 GCF_002007445.2 Ailuropoda melanoleuca
TGTAAAGATAACACAAACCACATTTGAGTTGTCATTATTAACAATCTTTGAATCCATAGCCTTTATGATTTGGTCTAGCTCACCCAGTGTGCCAACTGCCCTCATGTTCTTAAAATAACTTGCCCTTCTAACAAAAAGCAGAATCAGTATAAGGGGGGAAACATGCTGAAGTCAGTCATTTGGAACTCTGAATAACACAAAGAGCTTAATATGTTAGCCTGCAAAAAGTCTTTGTTGTTTGTTATGTATTGCTTAGTTTGTTAGTCCCTTTATTTATTTGTTTCTTTGTTTATGGAGTGAAGGTGGGGCCGGAATTTTTATTTTAATAGATAAATTGTCTCATTGTCTTTTAAATGGTCCTTGGTTGCCCATTTCTATGATGGAGGAATGGAGATGACCTCAGTACTATAACATTATTTATTTTAATCACATTATTTTGCTTTTTTCCTGGAATAGCCAATTATCCTATGGCCAGACTGATTGTTCCACCTGGGTCAGGCTAGCAAAAACAGCAGGCACACTTCCCAGCAGGCTGTCTGCATTTTGACTTCCTGATTCACCAGAAGCCAGAAGCCTAGCTTGTCCTACAATTCACTTTGCTGCCATAATTACAGTCTTAGACCTCTAAGTCATATGACCACTAGTTATCTTTCCTTGTCACCAACGGCTCTGAAATCAACTCTATCAAAACATGACTTTAGTGACAAAAAGAAAATCCAATGTGCTTTCCAATTGAGCCGATAAAGCCAGTCATATGTAGGTATATAAATGACTGGCAGGGTTTAATGTATACATGACTGGCAG
>NW_023227952.1:0-804 GCF_002007445.2 Ailuropoda melanoleuca
TGCCAAGGAGAGGCGCTTGGCGGGAATCGGCCTCTTGGTCGTACTCGGGGCACATCTCTGTGGCTTCTGCGGCACAGACCATCCCTGTTTGTTGAGGGATTAATCGCCAGCACTTGCTCCAGTGGAAATGAAGCAAATTTCACCAGAAGTGCAATCGCTCATTAAAAAGTCATGATCACATCAACCCCGCACATTTCTCGGTCTTTCACCGGTAACGACAGAGCAGCTGCTTGAACGCACACGAACGACAACTTGCCAGTTCACGGGCTCGTCCTCGCCAGCCGCGGCTCACCTGGAGCTGTGATGGAGGAGCCGCGCGCCGTGGGGATTGATGGGTCTGTCGAGAAGACGACTGCAGCTTGTTCATGAAGGGAAGCCCCCACCCTCGCCCTCCGGGGCGCCGGCGCTCTGGTCGCTCCAACTGTAAAGTCAATACCAAGACAGAGGATTCCAATAAAATGAGGACACTCGATAAACCTTCCTGTGGAAACAGATTTCCCACGGACGTGCAACCAGTTCCAGGTGGATTTGTAATGTTGGTTTCTCACTTATTGGATTTCTTGTCATCAGCTAATTGTGGAGTCCACGCCAGAGTGATGAACGGGTCCGAGGCCTGTGAGCTCTGCCCTTCGTCCGGTCCCACCCAAGAAGGAGGGCCTCTCCCACTGAGAGAACACGAAATCGAGGCCTCTTTTGGGGCCGTGAATGTGCCTTTGAGCCCGTGCTGGTATGGACTGTCCTGGACGGGTAGGGACCGTGAGGGAGCGGGGCCATGCCAGGGCTGGTGCAGATCACCTGCGACCC
>NW_023227953.1:0-683 GCF_002007445.2 Ailuropoda melanoleuca
GGAAGGAAAGAGGCGGGGGGAATGAATGACGGAGTGAATAAATGATGTAGGGAGGGAGGGAGTGAAACCACAGAAGTAGGGTCCCTACATCAGGAGCCATTATTTGGGGTGAGGTCCGAGGGCATCATAGCCTGGGCCCTGGATGGTGGCTCAGGGCACGTCCAACTGTCCTCCCAGTGCTGACCATCCTTCTCGGACCTGTTGTCATCCTGGATCCTCTCCACCTCCTCCTCAAACAATTCTGAATGTTCCCAGGAACAGGGTGGCAGGAGGGGAGTCTCAGGAGGGGCTTCCCAGATCCTGTGCCCCAGAGGAAGCTGTGACAGTAGCTACAGGGCATTGTATCATGAAGACTGGGACCAAGGATCCCATCCATCTCCTTGGGCATTAGTGTTGGTGCATAGCCTGCTCTCTCCACCACTGCTGTGATGAACATTCCTGAAAATACATCTGTGAAAAACCGAGCGAGAGTTTCCAGGGNGAGAGTTTCCAGGGGTGAGTCTGAGGACGAGCGTGCTAGGTGAGGGGTGCACCTGTGACCTGGGTTGGGTGCTGCTCACTGTTCTCCTGGACTGGGATGCCCATCACCCTTGTCTCCAGGGGACCTGCACAGGACATTCTCCCCAGGGCTGCTGGTCCCCAGACCAGATACCTGCTAGTCTGAACGTGACCAGTGCTTCCTC
>NW_023227954.1:0-804 GCF_002007445.2 Ailuropoda melanoleuca
AAAAAAAAAGTTTCAGTATCTTGCAAAGGTTAGAGATAACAGGCATAAAGTATTCAGAACAGTCAGGTATATAAGAGTTACCCAACAAAGTCTCCACCCCTCCTCCAGTGCTCAGCTACAAACACTCTTGCCCTGTTTGGAGGGTGTTCCTTCATATCCCTGGAATAGGAACCAATTGTGGCTGGACTCATGTACACAGAGTACGTTATAACGTATAGTATCAGCGTTACTACTGGTGAAGCTTTGTCAGTGAGTACGAGAATGCAGAGTGGAAGCCCCTGCTTCTATCTACACTTCAGTCAGGCACTTGGGAGCTGCCTGTGGGAAGAGCAGACAGTATCAGACAGCAGCATGGGAAGCGGAGGCCTCCCTTTCCCTCTCAGTGCTAGAATTAGGGCTCTCCAAGCCTGCTGCTTATTGGTGCTAACTATCCACTTTAATGATCATCACTTCTCTTATGCAGAGGAGCAAAAGCAGGGAGAGAATAGCATAGAATTCTTGTCCATGTTTTCCTCAGAGGACTGAAATCTCGTCAGCCTTTCCCATTTTATGGTTTGGTGTAAAAACAGAGCAAGAAGAAAAGAAAGTATGTCTATTAGGATGCTTTTGGCTACAGAGTAATAGAAATTTAAACTCAAATGGATGTGAACATTATGGAAACATGTGAGTTCAGATGTGAAAGAATTCAGAGGTGGGTGGACTTCAAGATTGCTCAATCCAGTAGTTAACAATATCATCAGGTCAGCCATTAGTTCTGTCCTGAGGCAAGTTCTGCCATGATTATAATATACCTGCCAGTAGCTC
>NW_023227955.1:0-804 GCF_002007445.2 Ailuropoda melanoleuca
GCGCGCTCTCTCTCGGACAAATTAATAAATAACATCTTTAAAAAAAATAGTTGGGAGTTCATCATTCTTGACTGAGTGAAGGGCCCGTTTTGTTCTTGAGTAGAACGCCATGTCATTTTGTGATAACTGGGTGTCTTCCCCAGGGACTGTGACTCCGTTAGGCTGAAGTTGCCCTCGACAGGTTCTGCTCTCGTTAGTTTTGGCGGAAATGGATTTATTACAGGCTGTTGCCTCGTAGTGAGGTCTTAACCTTTAGCATGGATCAGAATCTGCAGAAAGGTTTGTTAAAGCCAAGATTACGGGACCCCGCCCCGGAGTTTCTGATGCGGTGAGCCTGGTGTAGGGTCTGAGAATTTGCATTTTTAACAAGTTCCCAGGCGCTGGTGATACTGCTGGGCCAGAGGCCGCCCTTTGGGAACCATTGGGTTACGGGATGGTGACAAGGGCTCAAGACAGCGGCTCCAGACTGGGCACCCTGGACACAGCTCCCAGCGTCACACTGCAAAACTGGCTTGGCCAGGTCGTTCTTGCACGGGCTGCTTCCACTGTCAAGCCCCAAATCTCACTGCCTCCAACGCAGGCAGGAGAGCCGCACCACCAGGTACTTGTGTGGCTGGCGCTCCGCACCCAGGAGGTCAGAGACTAACTAGACCTTAGTGCCTCTCTCGCCCTTGCTGGAGACGGTCCAAAGCACCGCCACCTCTGTGTGAGCCAGGGCAAGTAATGGGAACTCAGGAAAAACTGCTTGTTTTGCTCCTTTTCCTGCTTCTATTCTTGCTAGGACCTACGTCTCCACGCCCCCCC
>NW_023227956.1:0-804 GCF_002007445.2 Ailuropoda melanoleuca
GTCTGCACCACTGCAAGAGCATCCTACCTGGTCTCCATGACTCCACTCCCATCTCCCTGAAATTTTCCTCCAAACCAGAAACAAAGTGATCTTCCTAAAAGTCAAAGCTGGAAACACTTACCCCTCGAGGATTCCTCATCTACAGGATCAGTTCAAAACTCCCCATGCTACACTAGCCCCTTCGAAATCTTTCCCTGGCCACTGTTCCATATTTTTCTCTAACGTCTCCTTGTACATCTACATGTTGAATCTTCATTGAGCCATAAATTGTGTTTCTTCAGTGTTTGTAACTACTGTTCATTCTGTATGAAATGTCTGGCCTCCCACTCTCCGCATCCAGCAGGAATTGACAGCTTTACAAGTGTGATTCACAGTCTAGTCCAGGAAAATGAAACCTGGACTGACTCTATGCCACGGTCACTTTTCAGTTGCCCTTAGCTTGCTCTGAATTTGAAGTGCCAATGTAGCTTCCTGGTTGCCCTTTTATATTTAGTCATCTATCTATGGTTGTTCTTAGCTTCACAAATTCTTTAGCCCACAACCCACCACTTCACCTCTTATATCACAACTTGTTTATGTTTACCTGGACCAGTACATATTAAACAGCAATGTGCCCTCTTTGTCTTGGCTTTGACATGATACTATGATGGGAATAGCCCAGTACTTCCAGTCTACATTCACCCCAGCAAGTTGGGCAATGGCCAGATCATCTGGCAAAATTCTTCTTATCCTGTAGGTTGCAGCTGGAACGTTACACTCCTCGTGAAACCTTACTGACCTTCCCAATGTTATCAAATTTTTTTT
>NW_023227957.1:0-805 GCF_002007445.2 Ailuropoda melanoleuca
GCCTCCTTTAAAAAAAAAAAAAAAAAAAGTAAGGTAGAGCATCTTCATAGCTTAATTTGGATTTTCTTCTGTGAATTCTCTCTTTACATCCTTGCTGTTTCTTTTGAAAAATAGTAAATTAATTATTCATCCCTCAAATATGGAAATTAATTAATTATGCATCCCCCCAAATATGTAAAAATGTAAAAACACTACGATCAGATTGAATAAAAATATTTAAGGGCTTAACAAAATGTTTAATATACAAGGATATTTTATATGGTATATAAAATATGTTCTGATAAAGCCAGTTACAAATAGATTGTGTAGTTTGATCCCCAAATCTACATACTTTCCTATATCTTTATACCTATGTATCCATATAATAAAGCTATATAAATACTGGAAGATATGTGTAAAATATTAACAGTTATTGTCACTGGTTTTTATTTTTTTCTTTGTGCTTTTCTATATTTTGTTAAGTTTTAACAGTTACACATGGTATTTTTATAATCTCTAAAAATGGTGATTTTGTATCTAAAAATGAAATAGGAAAAAAAAAGCTGATTGTCTAATTATTTGGCACCAAAATCCTGACAGCAGTTAACAATAAGCTTCCTTATTACCTGTCATACTCACCCGGCATTCTGGCAGAGTTCTAGAAAGTATATAGTTTTCCTTGAGGAGATTCCTCGAGACTCTGGTACCCAAAGGAACTCAGTCGCTGTCCTCACTCTCTCCTGGAGGCTTCTGTCTGATCGCCTGAACAGGGTGGGTGGCTTATTCTCCTTCTAGGGTCCCCGTTTTCTGTCAGGCGCAATGCTTA
>NW_023227958.1:0-805 GCF_002007445.2 Ailuropoda melanoleuca
AAAAAAAAAACCCACAAAAAGTAAGTTTGCATACCAAGTAGATAGAACAAGAGGGGATGAATGGTTGGAAGGATTCAGGGCTGAGTCCCACGTTCTGATTATAATAGGCAGTCACTGAAGCAGGGAAGGGAAGAGGAGGAAGAATGTTTGCCAAAGACAAGATAATTACCTTGGGGAACAAGATTATGCCTTACCTTGCTTATAACATGATGATGATGCATGAAGGGGGAATTACTGAGATGGCAGATAATTGTATTTGTAGGTAAGAAGAAATGTCTAGACTAATAAGGTTTAAAGAGTCATTATAATATAAGAGATAGAAATCACACCAATAAGAGAGAAATTGTGAAAGCAAGAAGTCTCAGAATAGAACATACGTATCACTAACACAGATATTTTGAATAAGATAATCTTTTTCTTTAGAACTCTACTCATAAAAGAGACTCTGTGGCCTTCCTCCCTCTGCTTGAAATAGAGGGAGATAGACCCTAATGTTTACAAAATCAATTAGCTAATTACTGAAGTGCTACATAGTTAATATAAATAATTTTCAAAAGAAGAAACTGAGTCAGAAAAACTGCCAAGTGACGGATGGAAATGATTGCCAGGTCTCTGGAAGAACTTGTTACTTAAAGAAAATTCATCATTAAAACCTTCAAAATTGTAAATGGGAAAAATTGGGACATTGGGAATGTCCATGAATAGGAAATGGATACACAAATTACAACTTAGAAAATGAATGACTTAGATCTCTGTGTGGATACATGTATGATCCAAAGTTTTAGTTAAAAATAGCAAGTTTCAG
>NW_023227959.1:0-11368 GCF_002007445.2 Ailuropoda melanoleuca
CAATGGGTCCGGGTGATGGCCTGGCAGCGTGGTGAGTCTGGCTCTGGGGTTCAGGTGTCCCCAATCCCTAGTTTTGTGGCGCCAGGCCCCTTGGGAAGGGTCTCTTCTTGGCCTAAGTAGTGTTAGGGTTAGCCCCCAGGAGGCCAGTAGGCCTGAGGCAAGGGATGAGAGGCTAGCAGAGGGGCAGGCCGAGGTGAGGGGGCTGGGGAGGGGGAGCGAGGGCCCAAGGGATTTATCGCGCAGGACCTTAGAATGTTGCCCCGGGCATGGAGGACCCTGCCCTTTCTCCTGCCCTGAATGATCTGCAGTGCCCCGATGTGGTGGGTGGTGGGGTGGCGGTAGGGTGAGTCTGGCGCTGGGGCTAGGGGAAGCAAATCCCCAGTGTTCAGAGGCCAGGAGCCTTGGGAAGGGCCACTGGGGGGCTGACCTAATTTTAGGGTTAGCCCCCAAGAGGCCGACAGCTTGAATCTGATGGCTGTGTGGCAAATGTAGGGGTGGGCCAAGGTGAGGGCGCTCGGGAGGGGGAGCGTGGGCCCGAGGGTTTTGGTGCGGGGGGCCTTTGAAGGTTGCCAGGTGCTTGGAGGTCCCTGCCTGTTCTCCCACCCTGAATGATCGGCAGCACCCCGATGGGCCCAGGTCGTGGCCTGTCGGCAGGGTGACTCAGGCCCCGGGGCTCGGGTGTCCCCAATCCCCAACGTTGTGGCGCCAGGCCCCTTGGGAAGGGTCCCTCAGGAGCAGAATTATTGTTAGGGTTAGACCCCAGGAGGCCAGCCTACGGGATCAGAGGGCTGTGTAGGGAGTGGAGGGGCGGGTTGAGGGGAAGGCGCCAGGAGGGGGAGCGTGGGCCCAAAGCTTTTGGCACGGTGGGATTTGGAAGATGCTGGTGGCTCAGAGGGCCCTGCCCTTTCTCCCGCCCTGAATGATTTGCTGCGTCCCGTTGCCCGGGTGGTGGCCTGGAGAGAGGGTAAGTCTGGCACTGGGGCTCCACCTTCCCCAATTCCCAGCATTGCTTCGCCAGGCCACTTGGGACGGGCCTCTTGAGGGCGGACCTATGGTTAGGGTTAGCCCCCAGGAGGCCGGCAGGCCCGAGTGGAGGGTTGTGTGGTGAGCGGAGGGGTGGGCTGAGGTGAGGGCGCTGGGGAGTGCGAGCGTGGGTCCAAGGGTTTTGGCATGGGGGACCTTCAAATGTTGCCGTGGGCTTGGATGGCCCTGCTCATTCTCCCGCCCTGAATGATTGGTGGCCCTCCAATATGCCTGGGTTGCGGGCTGGCAGTAGGGTGCGTCTGGTGCTGGGGGTCGGGGGTAGCAAATTCCCAGCTTTGGGAGGACAGACCCCTTGTGAAGGGCTACTGGGGGGCCGACCTAAGGTTAGGGTTAGCCCCCAAGTGGTCGTCAGATCCAATCCGATGGCTGTGCAGTGAGCAGAGGGGCGGGCCGAGGTGAGGCTGTTGGTTAGGGGGAGCATGGGCCTAAGGTTTTGGCACGGGGGGCCTTCGAAGGTAGCCTGGGTTTCAGAGGGCCCTGGGCGTTCTCCCACCCTGAATGATCGGCGGCGCCTCAGTGGGCCTCAGTGGTAGCCTGATGGCAGGGTGAGTCTATCGCTGGGGCTTGGGGGTCCCCAATCCCTAGCATTGTGGTGCCAGGCTCCTTGGGAAGGGTCCTGGGGAGCAGACCTAGCGTTTGGTTTAGGCACAAGGAGCCCGGCTGGCCAGAGCCTAGGGCTGTTTGGCAACCAGAGGGGTGGGCCGAGGTGTGGGCACTCTGGAGGGGAAGCATGGGCCCAAGGGTTTTGGCACGGGGGTCCTTCAAAGGTTGCTGGGGTCTCAGAGGGACCTGTCCGTTCTCCCGCCCTGAATGAGCTGCAGCACCCCGATAGGCCTGGGTGGTGGCCTGACAGCAGGGTGAGTCTGGTGCTGTGTCTTGGGGGTCCCCAGTCCCCAGCGTTGCAATGCCAGGCCCCTGGGGAATTGCCCCTCAGGACTAACCTAGGGTTAGGGTTAGCCAACCGGAGGCTGGCAGGCCGGAGCTGATGGCTCTGCAGCGGGCGGTGGGGTGGGCTGATGTGAGGGCATGGGGGATGGGGAGCATGGGCCTAAGGCTTTTGGTGTGGGGGGCTTTGGAAGGTCGCTGGGGGCTCTAAGGACCCTGTCCGTTCTCCAGCCATGAATGAGTGGCGGCGCACCAATGGGCCCAGTTGGCCTTCTGGTGGCAGTGTCAGTCTGGCGCTGGGGTTCGGGGGTCCCCAATCCCCATCATTGTGGTGCCAGGCCCCTTGGGAAAGGCCCCTCGAGGGCTGACCTAGGGTAGGTTTAGCCCCAGGATTCCGGCAGGCTGCAGCCAATGGTTTTGGGGCTAGCGGAGTGGCGGGCCAAGTTGAGGGGCTGGGTAGGTGGAGCGTGGGCCCAAGGATTTTGGTGCCAAGGGCCTTTGAAAATCGCCGGGGCTCAGAGGGCCCTGAACGTTCTCCCGCCCTGAGTGATCTGCGGCACCCCATTGGCCCAGGTGGCGAGATGGAGAGAGGGTGAGTCTGGTGCTGGGGCTCGGTGGTCCCCAATCCCCAGTGTTGTGGCCCCAGGGACCTTGGGAAGAGCCTCTGGGGGGCTGATCTAGGGTTAGGGGTAGCCCCCAGGAGGCCAACAGGCTTGAGCTAATGGCTGTGTCCCTAGCTGAGGGGGGGCCCATTTGAGGGCCGTAGCGCGAGAGCTTGGGCCCAAGGGTTTTGTTGCATGGGGCCTTAGAATGGCATAGGGGGCTCAGAGTGCCTTCCATTTACTCCAAGCTTGAATGATCAGCTATGCCCTAATAGGCCCGGGTGTCCGACTGGCAGCAGGGTGAGTCTGGCGCTGGGGCTCTGTGGTCCCCAATCCCCAGTGTTGAGGCACCAGGACCCTTAGTAAGGGCCACTTGGGGGCAGACCTAGGTTTAGTGTTAGCCCCCAGGAGGCTGGCAGGCCCAAACTGACCCTGTGAGGTGAGCAGAGGGGCAAACAGAGGTGAGGGCCCTGGGGAGGGGGAGCATGGGCCCAAGGTTTTGGCGCGGGGGTCCTTCGAAGGTCACCGGGGGCTCGGAGGGACCTGGCCATTCTCCCACCCTGAATGAGCAGCGGTGCCCCGATAGGCCTGGGTTGTGGCCCGGGTGGTAGGGTGAGTCTGGCGCTGTGGCTTGGTGGTCTCCAACCCCAGCATTGTGGTGCCAGGCCCCTGGGGAAGGGCCCCTCGGGACCGACCTAGGGTTACGGTTAGCCAACAGGAGGACAGCAGGCCTGAGCTGATGGCTCTGCAGGGAGCTCTGGGGTGGGCCGAGGTGAGGGCGCTGGGGAGGCGGAGCGTGTGTCCAAGTGTCTTGGTGGGGGGGCCTTCAAAGTTATCCGGGGTCTTGGAGGGCCATGCACAGTGACCCTGCCTGTTCTCCCGCCCTGAAAGATCAACGGGGCCTGCAGGGCCCTAGTGGCGGCGGGGCATCACAGTGAGTGTGGCGCTGTGGCTCCGGGGTCCCCAATCCCAGGTGGCTCAGGACACTCACTGTCCAAGCTCACGGGAAGCGAGCACAGTTAGAAACCAAGCTTGTGCTTGACCTGCCTGTTCAGCTGTACAGCCAAAGTACTCGGGTGAGGGTGGCACGGAGGTGGCTTCCTGTCCCTGTCTCTGTCATGGAGCAGGAGGCAGAGTCTCTTACACAGAAGGAGCTCCCTACATTCATTTGCCTGGTTTGGTTCTGAAAACAAAGCCTGAGTCCTGATCATTTTAGAAGCTCCCTACCGCTGCCTTTAGGCCTCATCTATTAAGAAGTCATGATTAGCATCACAAAGATCAAAGAATATTGAACCCATGCAGGATATCCATGGCAATTTAAATTAACCTGACTTTTCACATGGCTTTATTTTTTAAAATGGCATGGAAGAAGAAAAGAAAGAACCCCGTGGAGATGGGGCCAGCATCCTGACTTGAACTGAATCCCTCTAGTTTCACACAGTAATCCCCTTCAGGCCCTCCTGGTTGGGTCCATCACATCGCCCTGGGGACACACAGAGGAACAGCAGGCCCTGTTATCCATGGATATACAGCTGTCAGCTGAGCTCAAACTGCTGCTGTGCCATCCTAGTAACACCCAGAATGTCTGTGTGGCTCTGGGCCCACGGGCCTTCTCCTCCTCTATGCTACTGCATGTCTGTGGGATGCAGCCCCAATATGTCCCTCAACCCAGAACCTCCCTCCTGCTCCAGACCCACACCCTTTAAATGTGGGGACAGACACTTGATGTAGATGGTGAAACTTTTTGCTTTGAACTTTGGTTTAAACTTTTATGTTTTCTGGACATTGGCAGATTTCAAGCAATCGGCAAACATAAAATGTAAAAAGAACGTTGAGAAAGAGGAGGATAAAGTTGCTCTGAGGCTGCTGAACAGGAGGGAGGCCACACCATGGCAATGTGCAAAGCGCTGCTTTCCTAGAAACTTGCCCCACGGCATGTGTCTGCTGACGAGTGGAAGGGACCCTGGAGGGGATGGACCACAGTGGCTCCCACACCAAATCAAACTGTCTGCTGGGAAACATGGACTCCTCCTTTCCAACGTGACATCCCCTGCTCACCATTGACTGATCTCAGGAAGCTCCGGGACAGAAAAGGCCATTGGAGTTCCTTTTTCTCCTGTCTTTCACATGGCTACCCAAAGGGGTGACTCCCTGTGATGCCCAGTGCTGACCACACCCACATTTGCATCACGTGGCACCCCAGTCACATGCTTACACCTTGAACCCAGGAGAGGGAGCTCCTTTGCTCTATAAACTTTGCTGTTGCCACATATCAGAGGCAGAGACAGAGGCACATGCCAGCCCCCAACACTCCCCCACAGCTTGAAATGTGCTGGGGGAGAGGGTGCCTGAGGATCAAGGCCGGTGCAGGAGCTCCCCCACCCCCGCTTCTCCTTTCCCTTGGCTGAGGTTCAGCAGCATGCAGAAGCCGAGCTGGGCAGCCTTGCAAAGGAGGACGGTCAGGAGATGCACCCGTGGGAGGTGCTGGGGCTGTAGGCGAATATGACCTTTGCGATCCTCAGCTCTCCTCTTTAGAATGGGGGCGATGATCCCCCACTGGGCTATCATGTGGGCTCAGTGAGAAATGTGAGATTTCACAGCACAGTGCTCAGAATAGGGGGGAATCAGTACATGGTGTTCTGTCTGAAAGGTGAGAGGAACATTGGCCAGCCTGGGAATGGGGTATAGGCCTCTTCCATCATCCCAGTGAGAGGTGCTGGCCAGGGTCCTGGAACCCTCAGAGCAGGTGGGACATGCTCCTTTGTGGCCCCCTCACAGCCTGATGTGAGCTTCAGGGAACGTGACCACAGTCATGGCCAGAGGAGGAGGACAGGAAAAAAGCAAGGCCAGCTCCCCAGACAGGCCTGCCCACCAGAAAGACCCAGGGGGCTTCTACAGGGTGGTGTGAGCCTGCACAGCCCAGGCCTGCTTGTGGAGACACAAGGCCTGAGGTCACTTCTGAGAACCCTCATCTAGATGGTTAGAGAGCCCTGGTCTCCTATGAGCCATCATAAAGGAGAATGCCCTGGTCTCCACCCATAGCGTGGGGGGGGTGCCCTCATCCGCCACTACAGAGGGGCTACCTTGGTCCCCCACTGTAGAGTGGGTGCCCTGCTATCCCACCATAGAGAGGGGGTGCTGTGGTCCTTCACTGCAGAGGGGAGGGCGTCCGGGTCCCTCACTGCAGAGGGGGTGCTCTGGTCCCTCACTCTAGAAGGGGGTGGAAACATGACGAGGGGCCCCAATGTGGCTGTAGGTGCCAAGAACTTAGCTGTGGTGGCTGGCACCACTCCCCTCGCCTTTACTTGGTGGATCCCTCAACAGCTGGATAAATGCTGGGTTCTCAAGGTGCAGTGGGGCTGCCTCTCCCATTTCCCTCATCAGCCATCACTAATGGATGACAGAACAAGTCTGCCTTGCTGAATAGGGCAGAGAGCACAAAAAGAAGGTGCAACTCTCTCAGCCTGTGACACCCCTTCCCCCCAATTCCCCTCCTCCACATCTGCATCTCAGGGGATAGGGCACTAGAGCCCATACTTCAAGGCTCCCTGGCCCCGTCATCTGTGCCTCATCCATCTCTGGGACCTGGGGTATGCACATGACATGGACAGGGCATGCCCAGAGGAGAGACCCAGGGCAGAGGCCAGAGCGACTCCAGGAGGTGGGAGTCCTGATCCCTGATACAGGGACTGTGCACTAGGAGAAGAGAGCTCAGCTGCCTGGGTGCGTCTCTGGCCCACACATATACCCTGCTCTGTTCCCTGGGGAGGGCGCGCCTGGTGCTGGGTACCTTTCAACAGCACAGGCTTTGACCTTGTCGTGGATGGATGAGGAGTAGGTCTGCTGCTCTCCCTGGGGCAGCTCTCGCACCTGCACAGTGAAGTAGTGTATGCGGGGGCCCCGTCGCTGCCCGGGACCCACTGGAGCCAGAGACTGTGCGCAGTCAATTCTGCCTGTGACACCAGGGGCTCTGGGGGGGAGGGGCACTGGACGCTCTGCATCCAAAACAGAAGAGACCAGGGACACGTGACCGGCTGCTTCTCCAGGAAGGCACCATGTGAGCTCAAGCATGAGGACGCGGGCTGCCCATGAGGGCAGAGAACAGGGAGCTCATTGCCAGTTCCGCAGGCACCTGCGGCTCCCTCATGTCCAACTCTGGACCTGCCCCAGCCTGGACCTCACGGGAGACCCTGGCTTGCTCCCAAAGTGCTGTTCTCTCCTGCCGGAGACTGTCAGACAGACAGGAGGATGAGCCCACACGTGCTCCGTGGCAACCACACGTCCCTACAATATCTCGAAGTTGACACCTGGCCTCTGTTGAGCACATCCAGGCCCCTATGGAATCTCCCTGTGATCTCAGGCTTGGTGCATCTGTCCTGCTGACTCCTTCTTCCTGGAAGCCAACCTGAGCCTGAAACACAGAGGGTGTCCCACTCGGCTCCTCCGGGGCATGTCACTGCCACTTTGTCCCCACAGTGCTGGCGGCTGGGAGTGCAGAGTGCAGGGAGTGGGGACCTGGCTCCCAAGCTTGGATCTTTCCCAGCATGCTTCTCCCCATCCCATCAATTGCAGCAGAGGAACCCCACAGAGGAAGGAATAATTGATTGTTTATCATGAAGATGATTGATCCTGTTGAGAATGTGTGGTGGGTAATGAAGCAGTGATGATCGCCGACCCTGAGGTGATGGCGGGAGGAGCCCTTCTACCTGACTGCGGTTGGGACTCCTCTGGGAGCACACACTTGGGCTGTCGGGGTCCTCCTCCCTCAAAGCAAGAGCCCTGCATCCCCTCACCAGCCACAAGGACCACCCTCCTGGGCATACTGGCAATTGGTGAAGCTCTGCTGGGGGGGTCTGCAGGCCCTGGCAGACATCCCCGAAGCTCTATGGGCCCAAGGCAGGTGGTGTGCAGGGTTGGAATGTGGGCTGAGATGTGGGCATGCATCCCCCAGCCCCATCAGCAGCAGCCTCTCTGTGAACCAGGGTGCCAACTGAAGGGCACTCCTGATAATGCTTCCATCTGGATTTAAGTCACGTCACACCTTTAGCAAACCTGGCTTTCCCTGTGCCTTAGAAAGTGCTGAATTTCCCTACGGGGCTGCATTAACTCTGAGGAAGATGGCAAGAGCCTTTGGGAGAGGCACTCAGGGCCCTGAGCATGCCCCGGACAAGGGGGAGCCTGAGGACCTGGGCCAAAGCTGCAGGAGGGGTTCTCCTGGCGCCTGTCCCCGGTCTTGCCAACCCCACCCCTGTGCTGGCAGCTGCAGGTCAGACAGCGCTATGTGCCAAAAGCCAGGGGCCAACTATGCATGGCTGTCTCTCCACCCACCTCAAGATTTGGCGTCTCCAGTGACTTCAAGACTTCCTTCCTCCAGTTAGCAGTAGAGGTAACCTTTGTCAGAGGAGGAGGGGCTGTGCATTTGTCTTCATCCTTGGGGACTGAGGCTTGGTGGTTGAGGTCGGGGGACTCACAGCAAGCTATGGCCTTCTCCCTGGAAGGTGTGGATCCCTGGAAGATCCGAAGCCACAGATAGGGGACACCAGTGTCCCCCCGTTGGCCATCACAAGGGTCAGCCGTGTTCCTGGGCCGAGCAGCCCTGTCCTGAGCAGCTGGGTTTTCCAGCTGGTGCGGCCTCCAAGCAGCTGCCAGAGCTCAGTGGGCCCTTCCACTTTGTGGGGCATTAGCTTCCCCAGCTGCTCAGCCTGCTTGTGAAGGAATTTGAGAAAGCAGTGAGCCGCAGTGCCTGGAAGGTGGCCAGAACGTGGTATGGGCTCAGTGCACGCTAGGCTCCTTTGCCTCCTACCTTTTGTAGGTTTCAGATCGGCCCTTGGAATGGTTTTCCAAGCACTCTGGGTTCAATTCATGCCTCCCTAAGACTGTCTAGATATTCTCCTAGAGTGATCCTGCAGGCCATGCGGTCACTGACTCACATTCTGAGTGCAGACATGGCACCAGCTCTGTCCCTGGAGTTCTGCAGACCATGCTGTCCCTCAGGCATCCCAAGAGGCCACCAGGTGAGTGCAGGGAACAGAGATGGGAGGGGCCTTTCCTAAGGTCACACAGCTCCAGAGCCTGATGCTTGTGGACTCCCAGAGCCCACCAGTTTACTCTGTGTGCAAGCAACTTCCTGTCATCCTCTTCCCTTAGACCTCTGGGTTTGGCTCTGATCTCCCAGCCTGGAGTTGGGGCGGCCCTGGGGAGGGAGCCTGCTGAGACAGATTCCAGAGTGAGGCTGGAGGGCATGTCAGGTGCTCACTGAGATGGGAACCCACAGCAGATTTCTGTAGGTGGAGGAGACTGAGTGTCTGTGGAGGGTGTCCACGTCACGGCCTCACAGCTCTGTCCCTGGAAAATGACTGAATCCATCTGGGCCCCACTTCTTCTGTAGAACTGGGGCTCCCAGCGCTTTGTTCCCCAGGCCTTGGTGAGGATAAACCAAGACAATATACAGTAAGCATCTCACCAGTGCTTGGAACAAAAGCAGCGTCCGTGGAGACAGATCTCCCTATGTCTGCTGGGTAGAAAACTTGTTTATTGAGCCCCTGCTGAGCTGGGCACCTGATTTTGAACATCAGTGATCAAGTGCCGGGCTTCAGGGAGCTGCACTCCAACAGGATGACTCAGAGCCACCCTGGGCCAGTTACACAACCTCGCTAAGCTGCGTCTCCAGGTTTAAACGGGGACATTCCTGTCTTTCTGGTAAATGTCGGGCTGTGCAGACATGCAACAGTGCAGGGCCTGACCCAGGAAGCCGTGGACCCAGCAAGTTCACGGCTCCCATTTAGGCCCAGCTCTCTTCCCCACAGCACCACAACAGTCTATTTGGGACCCGGGTCATACGACTTTTCTCAGTGGTGATGACAGTGGCCACCAGCGGCAGCCCCTAGTGGTGTTTCGTCTTGACCAAAAGCCTGAAGATTCATGCCGACTCAAGGGTCAGTTTGGCTGCTGTGAACTGCCTCACCGTGGTCCCCACCTCCACCGTTGGGAACGTGCTGGGGCTGTTGCTGGCCAGGGGGCGGTAGGGGGTCTGGTACCCTGTGGACAGGGCAGGAGGACCACACATTGGTCACATCACCCCCCTTGGACCCTGCACTCCCGCCACCCTGCCACCACCACATTGCTTTTTTCCCAGACATTCTTCCTCCTCTGCCAGCATCTGAGAGGGAGGGCACAGCCGTGGTGATGGATGGAGACTCTGAGTGCTGGTCCCCCATGACCCTCGTTCCCCTTCATCATCCCACCACCAAGATGTGGACACAGTTTCATCTTTCCCAGGGCTGTTGGAGCTGAGAGAACATGGCAGGAACCAACCAATGCTCCTGAGGGGCAGGCCCAGTGCTCCCTGCTTTTTCTGTTCCTCCTCACCCCTCCTGCAAACCCCCCCTTATCCTCCCAGGGCCAAGGGCAGTGCCTCCTCCTAGAAAGTTCCTTCAAGTGTGCCCTTCTCCCACGGTTACATGTCTTTCCCCTCAGTCATCCTCCCCGTCTGTCCACAGATCCCAGCTTTAGGAATGGGAGCTGGTGCCAGCTCAGCCCTGTCCCCTGCTGTCGGCCCCTCCTCTGCTCCCACCCCCAGGAAACCCCAGTGTGCTCCCCATCCTGGGGGTTCCCCTGCAAATAATACCCCCCTGCCAAGGAAGCAGTGGGGTGCATGTTATCAGTTCTGGGGGGGCTTCCGCAGATCTGAATGACTCCTAAAGTTCCTTGGTTCTCAAGGGATTGCAGTTGATGAGATGTTATGAATGACCAAGCCTCCGAACCAGGCTGTGCCAGACTGCCTCCACGCATGTCTGAAGAGGCAATGCCAACTGTCAGACCCAGCCTGGGAGCCAGCTGTGCTCCTGCCCTGATTAAAACCAGAGCTGGTGGGGTGCGGTGGCATTACAAACAGAGAAGACAGCCAACCTGCTCATTGACAGATGATGTGGGCCTCAAAGTCGGGAAATCATGGGGTCCAAAAAGAACTTGTGTTTACTCAATAGATGGGTGCCCCACAAACCCAGAAAGCTCTGGATCACCAGAGGGGCTTCTTGGGTCCATGACAGCAAGGGCAGAGTGGTGAAAACGGTTACTGTCCCCATGGACTGTGCTCAGTCAGCCTCCAGACCTCCCGGGTCCCTTTCTGCAGCCACCTATCGCAGTCAGTCCTTCCCAAATGTCCCCTGGGGGACACAATGCTGTCTCTCCTGAGGACCATGGCTCCACAGTCAGACCCGCAGCAGCTTGCCTCCACTGGGCCTCTCTGCTCTGCACTCTCCTCCCTTCTGTTCATCACCAACAGGCAGGAGCCTCTTCGGGTCCATCCAGCTAACTCCTGGTGGACCTGCAATCCCAGAGCCAACCTAGGAAAAATTCCTCAGCCCCTCAAACTGTGAGGAGTGCCCTCCACTCTCTGTTCCATTCACCACCTACTTGCTTACAGGCCACATGCTTGATGAGACCCTGGACTCCCTGGAGACCTGGAAGGCATCTGTCTTGGCCTCCCTGCAAAGTCCTTGGAGTGGCAGGGTTTCAAGGTCCTGAAGTGGAATCATGCAATATTGGTCTTTCTCTCCATGCTTTATCTCACAGAGCATAATATATTTTCAAGTTCCATACATGTTGGGGCATATTTCAAAATTGAATTCCTCTATAGACTTCCAGTTAATAAAAGTGTATTGATATTGTTTTGTTAATTATAACAAATGTACCACATCCATATGGGATGTTATTAGTGGAGGAATTGGGGTCGGGGGGCGTGGGTTATGGGAACTTTCTATATTTTCTGTTCAACTCTTAGATTTGTCTAAACCTCCTGTTGTCAATAATGCCTATTAATTTTTTAAAATCCAAGA
>NW_023227960.1:0-805 GCF_002007445.2 Ailuropoda melanoleuca
AGATTCATTTCAGGGGTCCCCAAGCCATCTGTATTTCTGACCAATGGGCTACAAATTTGGTAGTTTCTGTGACTCCTTCAGATTTGTCACGATGACTCACATGTGATCTTTCTGGTGACCAGCTCCCCTCTAGAACTGTCTTAATAGCATAAAGTCAGGTGTGATCAAGGGGCACGAAGAACAAACACACTCCTATCACTTGGGGGATTCTGAGGATTTTAAAAGCTCTGTGACAGAAACCCAGAACAAAGACCAGACAAATTCTTTATTATATAACAGGGATGGAAATCCTGAATTCCATTTAAAATCTATTCACTTTGTGACGTCTGTGACTCATGGAAATGGAGATGTGAAGAAGATATTTGGAAGCACAAACACAGGAGATATCTGGAGTAGAAATGAAAATGTGAGTTGGTGGCATGAAGGTGGAATTTAAAAAGATGAGAATGTTGGGGAAAGCCAGGGAGCACAGGGCCCTGAAGGCTTGTCACGCGCAAGTGGAGTGAAGGAAGACAGGGAAAGAAGGGAATCCAGGGGAGAGTAGCAATTGAGAAACCAAAGGAGAACGTGTGCAGAGGGGAGTAGGCCCCTGGAAGGGGGACCTGCTTTTGCCTCTGGTATTGACCTTTTAAAATTAGATAAACGTAAAAAAAAAAACCTGGGTGTTTTGGTATGTTTTTAAAACCTTTAATTAATTAATTAGTTAATTAATTAAAGATTTTTATTTTCAGGGGTGCCTGGTGGCACAGCGGTTAAGCGTCTGCCTTCGGCTCAGGGTGTGATCCTGGCGTTATGGGATTGAGCC
>NW_023227961.1:0-805 GCF_002007445.2 Ailuropoda melanoleuca
AAAATATTAATAAATAGGTAAATACTAGAAATAAAACTGCAAATAAATTATAAGAATAAAAAATAGAACAAAGCAGATACTTCAATCTGAAAATGGAAAATCTCTGTAAACAACTCTTGTCATACAAATCAAAATTAGGAATTTCTAAACAAAACAATGGTAATGCAAAATGCTAGCTGCATATTGTGGGGTGAAATTGATAGTGATAGTAATAACAATAATGATAATATTTGGTATTTATTGAGCACTTCATACTTTGTATGGGAAGCAGGCATTTTTCCATATATTTAATTTAGTTATATATATACTTACACATAAAAATAGCTACATAGAAATGTTAAGTGTAATAATGTATTGGTTAGGTAGTGCTTCCATAACAAAGTAGCACAGACTGGGTGGCTGACACAACAGAAATTTATTTCCTCACTGTTCTGGAGACTAGAGTCCAAGATCAAGGTGTTAGTAGGATTGACATTTTCTGATGCCTTTCTCTTGGTTTGTAAAGATGGCTACCTCCTTCCACCGTCTTCATCTGGTCTTCCCTCTGTGTGTGTCTGTGTCCTAGTTTCCTCTTCTCATAAGGACACCAGTCCTATTGGATTGGGGCCCATCTCAAATGCCTCACTTAACCTTACTTACCTCTTGAAAGGCCCCACCTCCAAATACAGTCACATTCTTAGGTACTGCGGGTTAGGGCTTCAACATATGAATTTTGGGGGAACGCATTCAGCACACAACAGATCATAAACACTTTTTAGTGGTATCTTTTCTCTCCCCCCTTTTTTTGTTTGTTTGATTTTTTTTT
>NW_023227962.1:0-805 GCF_002007445.2 Ailuropoda melanoleuca
AAAATTAATGGTAAAAGAAAGATAAATATGATGTCATATTATTTTTGCAAAGTAGGGACCTGTATCTATGAAGCCATCTTATAATAATTATTACTAGTACTAGAGAAATGTAATCCTTGTATAGATTATAATTAACAATGAAAGTTAACCAAAATGACATTTAAGGAAAGCAAATGGCTTTCAATATTTTAAAAATTTTTATTTATTTATTTGAGAGATAGAGAGAGAGAGAAAAAGAGAGAGCACCAGCTGAGGGAGGAGCAGGGAGACAGGGAGAAGCAAACTTCCACCTGAGCAGGGACCCTGATACAGGGCTCTGTCCCAAGACCCTGAGGTCATGACCTGAGCCAAAGGCAGACACTTAACTGACTGAGCCACCCAGGACCCCCTGAATGGCTCTCAATATTTACAAGAAATCTATTCATTTACTTTATGAAGACTGCCTAAGGAGTGCTGATGAAGAGAATTCAGATACGAATTTGATCAAGTGGCCATATAAATTAATAATATATTTATGCTGATTGATAGGTGATAAAAAGGAAGCATAAAACATAGGACATGAATATATTTTGTTTTTGTTCCCAGTATTCTGAGAAACAAGATAATATTTCTAAAATTCTTGTAAATATTTGTATCTTCCACACTGGAACTCTTTCTGAAAGAATTAAGAATAGTGATTTTATCTTATGCAAAATTTCATTCCTTCAAGCACCTAACATGATACCTTGTGTGCTTATGGCATAAAATAGTAGCTCAAAAATACTGTTGAGTCATTGACTCAACTATATATGCTCACCTCTTCAAC
>NW_023227963.1:0-805 GCF_002007445.2 Ailuropoda melanoleuca
AAAAGATTTTGTTCAAGAGCCTCAGGCCAAAAGCCTGCTCGAGGAAAGTTGTCCAGGGCTTTTATTTCCTGCATAGAACACTGAGGATGGTAATTTTGAAGGCACCATCAGAAAGACCCCTTACTGAGCCATATCGCACTGGTCTATTTTAGGACAATAAAGGGTTGAACTCCCTTTCCTGGGATTTAAAAGTTGGGTTTCACTGAGCGCAGCTATTTCAAACCTGCAGCTGGCAGGCCTTGGAATTGATGCAGTATAATAACACTGTGCTTCAGAACTGGGAGTTACTTGGGATGGAAACGGCACCATCCTACTCTTCAATGAGCAGCTTAAAGAAGATTTTAGTAATACTGAGCTGCAATTGCTCAGTGACAAAGGTACTCCCTAGTTGTACTTTTGACAGGGTTTAAACTCATGGGGGTACAGTTCATAGAATATAATGCTTCCTTCTGAGTTTAGAAAGATATAATTACATGCACAATCACAATCTATTATTAGGAAAGGCTGAATGACAGGTGATGTCCAAAGACAGAAATGTTATCGAGTGCAAAGCAACAATCAAGAAGCCCCTCTTAAACAAATTGTATAATTGTGTGTATTTGTATATTTCTTTTATTAAATTCACTTATAACTTTATATATGGCCTTTGGGGCATGGGGATTAGAAAAGATTCCGAGGAAGAAATAATGGTTGCTTTGCTTTGGTTTAACTACCCTTAAATAGAAAACTTCTGAAATTAAATCTACTAGTTAAATAGAGAGACATTTATTTAAGGAAAAATATTGCTCTTAAAAATTTTAAATGC
>NW_023227964.1:0-805 GCF_002007445.2 Ailuropoda melanoleuca
CTCAATCTCACGACCCAGAGATCCTGACCTGAGCCAAAATCAAGAATCGGACGCTCCGACTGAGCCACCCAGGTGCCCCTATGGTGTCACACTTTACATCCTTTTGTTTTATGACTCCCTTGACCGATTTTTATAGATATACTTAATTTCACTGCTTTCGTGCTCCTACTTTTCTTACTCCTGCTGATGGCTGTTTCCATTCAAAGATACCCCTTTAAGATTTCTCGTAGGGCTGGTTTAGTGGTGGGAATGGTGCCCGCCAACTCTTTTGTTCTTGGAGAAGTCTCCCAACAATCTCTGTCCTTCTCCCTATGCTCTGAGTAAACAGATCTCTCTTCCGTATATCGCAGGTGTTTTTCAAACTGCTGCTTCTCTGTTGGACCTCAGCAGTGTTGTTTGTTGTGTTGCCTTTTCATGGGCAGAGACTGAGTTTGCTGTTGTCCTCTGGCTCTCCCAGAGCCGAGCCTGCTGATTTTTAAGGTTCCAGGTGTTAAGCCCCACTGATCGTAAGAACGTGAGAAGACAAGCTCCTCTGGTTTTCAAAGCCAAATGTTACGGAGATTCATTTTCCATACGTGGGTCCCTAAAGCGGGGGTGCCTGCTATGGCTTCTGCTCCTCCCCCTTCTCTGTGCCTCAGTGTCCCTCCCCTCCGTAGACAGTCCTGTGAGTCAGTCTGGTTCCCAAATGCATCTCCACCCTCCCTGCCCTTTTTGATGTGGTCTCTTCTCTACCTGTACTTGTGGAGAATCTTTGGGTCATTTTCTGGGTGATTTATACTGATGTGGTTGAGTCTGTGGGACAGGA
>NW_023227965.1:0-759 GCF_002007445.2 Ailuropoda melanoleuca
TGAAAAGGCTGCTGTTCGCTGGAGGTGTTTTCCTGGACGCTCTGCTTTATTACCAATGAGAAAGGCACTGATTCGTGGAAATCCTGAACGTTTTCATTCATGCTCCCTTACTCACGAGAGATGATGATCATTGATATTTCCCTGGACTGTGTGGGGTCTCAGAGACCACTATGGGGCNCCCTCTCGTCAGTCTTCCGCGACCACTTTCCGTCATGTTTCCCTATTCACGAAGGGTGATGATAGAGCTAAGAAGGTCCCTGTACGGTGTTGTTTCTGACGGACGTGTTTGGACCTTTCGTTCCATTGCCGCCAGCAGTTTTGACAGGATATCCCCAGGGATCAAACATTTCGTTGGAAGCGGGTTTGGGCCGAACTGTCTTTCTCAGTGCTGTGTTCGTCGTGTTTCACTCACGGTACCAAAGCACCTTGATTCCTGTTCCACCTTCCATAAGGCCGTCGTGACTTCAAGGGCTTTCCCCTCACACTTTGTTTCTTGGTTCTAAGGGCTGAATCCTCCCCAGGCCCCTACACCCAATGTGGTATCGGGGTCCCCAGTGAAAAGGCTGCTGTTCGCTGGAGGTGTTCTCCTGGACACTCTGCATTGTTATCAATGAGAAGGGCACTGAGTCCTTGAAAATCCTGACCCTTTTCATTCATGCTCCCTTACTCACAAGAGATGATGATCGTAGATATTTCCTTGGACTGTGTGGGGTCTCAGAGACCACTATGGGGCACTCTCATCAGGCTTCCGCGACCACT
>NW_023227966.1:0-805 GCF_002007445.2 Ailuropoda melanoleuca
AAGCACATCATATACCTCACCTGAACCACAAAAGAAATACTGATTTTCTTGAGGGGGGAAATGAGTCTCAGAGACATACACAAACTGCCCCAGAACATGAGGATTTCTGGCCTCCCACGCATTCCTGCAGAGTGCCTATGGAGTGAGAGTGGCAAAGTTGACACCTTTGGGTAAGGAGCGTCCATCAGGGAAGGTGATGGGCTTGCTGAGCTCTCTGCCAACACCTGGAACTGGTGGATAGAGTCGCAGTGCCTCCTTGATGCACATGGTGGTGTAGGGCATCTGGTCCAGGTGGTCCCTAAAACAAAGCTATCCTGAAGGGCCGGCAAGGCCCTGGTAATCAGGGAATTCTCTAGTTGAGGGGTCAGGGCCCTCCCATCTCATGAGAACTCACCAGGTGATGGAGGCGCCATCCCCCAGGAGGCTCTGGACCTCCTCCCGGCACCTTTGCTGATGCTCGGGGTGTGTGGCCAGAGCATAGAGGATCCAGGAGATGCCGCTGGCTGTGGTGTCATGGCCCTCAAACATGAAGGTGTCCACTTCCGCACGGAGGTCCTTGTCAGAGAAGCTGTTCCCGTTCTCCCTCTGGGAAGACACGGAGAGAGGGCAGGGTTTGAGCTTGCCCTCTCTTCCACACTTGTGGGCAATGCCTCAGGCCTCCCACACTCACTTGGGCAAAGAGGAGGATGTCCAGGAAGTCCAGGTGCCTCTTGCTCCTGACCTTCTCCAGCTCTCCCTCCTCCTGCAGCTGAGCCTTCCTCATCTTGATCACTCGGTCTGTCCAACACAGCATTCCCAGGCAGAG
>NW_023227967.1:0-805 GCF_002007445.2 Ailuropoda melanoleuca
ACACTAAGGGACCTGACAAAAATTTATTGCTCACAGTTCTGGAGGCTGGAAGTTCCAAGATGAAAGTGCTGCAAGATTTGGTTTCTTCTGAGGCCTCTCTTTTTCGCTTGCAAATGGCCACCTTCCCACTGCCTCCTATTAGTCCCTGATATCTCTTTGTGTGTCCTGATTTCCTCTCTTACCAAGAGTGCCAGTGGAATGGATGAGGACCTACCATAAACACCTCATTTTAACTTAGTCACATCTTTAAAGACCTCATCTCCAAATATGATTACATTCTAAGGTTCTTGGGACTAGGACTTTAACATATGAATTTGGGAGGGAAAGAATATAGCCCATAATATGTGGTTTATATATTATTTGCTAAAACATTAAGCATTGCAAAATAAAGCATTTCTCAAAAAGGGCTTTGAAATATTCAGCACTATTAAAGTTTAATGACAAAAATGGGTGAAAATAAAATGTAGGGAATAATATAGTTACTTTACTAAAAATGCTCATTAATACCTGTTTAGTAATTTATGATCTACAGAGAGCTTTTACATACATAATCTCACCTATTCCTCACGATAATGCCGTGGGATACGTAAGCTCAGTTACAATATATGTAAGAACATATGCCATTTATTTTTTGAAACCATCATGTGTCAGGCATTATGCTGGGCATTTTATAAATGTTATCTCAACTAATCCTTTTAACTCCTTATCTCCACCCCACAAATAATAAACCAAGACTGGGGCACCTAGCTGGCTCACTTAGAAAAGCATGTGACTCTCGATCTCTGGGTCCTGAGATTGAGACCCA
>NW_023227968.1:0-805 GCF_002007445.2 Ailuropoda melanoleuca
TTACCAGGCTTTTGTTCTCTGGCGGCTTTCCCTGGCGGTTTGCTGTGCCTCTTCTGAGAGTCAGAGCAGCAATAGCCAAATCCCAGCCTCTGTCTCAGAACAGAGGGATCGCAGAGCGTTCTCCACTGGGCCCCTCTGGCCACTTTGACTCTGTTTCTGTTGGTGCTGCTAAACCCTGCAGCGTATAGGGCTGTGTGCCCCATACCCGGCATCCCAGCACTCACTTCCAGGGTTGGCACGTCTCTTTCCTTTGTGTTTCTAACACCGCTAGCCGCTAGCCGCCCCCGTGCGCTCCAGAGCTCCGTTCCAGTGTGGTTCGTGCATCCGGAGCTCCAGTTTTCAGACTGCTCTCGCGCGTTCCAGGCTCACGGTCTCAGTCTGTTCTCTCGCAGGTACCGCTCCGCAAGTCAGCCCGCTCCCCAGTGCAGATGGCTACTGCTTCCTGGCTCCCGAACGCAGCGGCTCCCTCCCCCTTCCGTTTATCTTCCGATATCTGTGCGCGGTTTCACGGCTCCCTGTTTCATGCCTCAATACTCATCGCTGGTGATGTCCATTTGTAGAGATCCAGATATATCTTCCTGAGTCTCAGGCTGATTCTATGGGTGTTCAGGATGGTCTGGTACCTATCCAGTTCAACTCAGGGGACCTGCTGACAAATGGAACCCCTACTCTTCTGCCTTCTTAACTCCTCCGCCTCTAAAAGGATAAACTTTTTTTTTTTAAAGATTTTATTTATTTATGTGATAGAGAGACAGCCAGCGAGAGAGAGAACACAGCAGGGGAGTGGGAGAGGAAGAAGCAGGCT
>NW_023227969.1:0-805 GCF_002007445.2 Ailuropoda melanoleuca
CAACACGCGCCGGGCGCGCACATTGTGCTCGCACGCCTCCGGCCCCAACTTTCCAGCGGGACTCGGTACTTCACCGTCAGTCACCGTCGCGTCCGCCTCCTCCCCCGCCAGATGCACATCCAGCTGCAGAGACTTCGGGGTCGGGAGTGAGAGAGGCCCGGCCCCGAAAAGCTGCTCCTCGGTCACGAAGCGCAGTTGCACGCGGAACTGCAGGCGCGCCGGGACACGGGCCATGGTGCGAGCGCCTCTGCCCCGAGCCCTCTCGGCGCCTCCTCCGCGCTGCTGGGCGCCCCGAGAAACTGCCGGGGGAAGGGGAGGGACTTGGAAGCGCGAGCCACTTTCCTCACCTCCGCGCAAGACCGCAAGTCCCAGCGTCGACCTCTGCCAGCCGGCTGGCTCCTGCGGGCACCTGTCGCCCCGCGTCCCCCACCCCGCCACCCGCAGCGCCCGGGAACGCAGAGACCCCTGCCTCTCAGGCGCCTCGCAGGTGAGCGAGGCCACCCCGCCAGGCCGCAGCTTCGACGCGCAAGTTTGGGGAGAGCGCCAGGCACCTGGAGGCACCGGGGGTTTGGAAGCAGAAGGGTGACACCTGCTGTTCACTGGGACCGCTCTGCTGGCGTGGGCGTTGGTTTGGAAATGGCCTTGGCCCGGGCTCTCTGCTGGGTGGGCCCTCGCCCCGCCCAGGTGGTTCTGGGGTGCTCACGGCTACGGGGGTGTGACCGTCCCAAGTGCTGAGCGCTCCTTCACGGACAGGGTCCGACAGCAGCAGCAGCAGCGAGGCAACGGGGCCGGGGCGGGGTTGGGG
>NW_023227970.1:0-1063 GCF_002007445.2 Ailuropoda melanoleuca
GACGCTCTTCTTTAATAAAAATAAGGAGGGCGCTGAGTCCTCGAAATTCTTGAACTTTTTCATTTAGACTCAATTATTTAAGTGACTTGATGTTCGTTGATATTTCCCTGGATTGTGTGGTGTCTCAGAGACCACTATGTGGCACTCTCGTCAGGCTNACTTTCCCTCATGTTTCCCTATTCACGAAGGATGATGATAGTGCTAAGACGGCCACTGCACAGTGTTGTTTCTGAGAGTAATGGTTTAGGCATTTTCGTTCCATTGCCACCAGCAATTTTGATGGCATTTACCCATAAAGCAAACATTGCATTGGAGGCTTGTTTGGGCAAATTTTGTTTCTCAGTGCTGTGCTGATCCTGTTTCACTCACGGTAACAAAGCACCTTGATTTTTGTTCCACGTTCTATAAGGCCGATATGACTTCAAGGGCTTTATCTTCGCACTATGTTTCTTGCTTGTAAGTGCTGGATGCTTCCAAGGCTCATTCACCCAAGGGGGAATCTGGTTCCCAAGGGAAACTCGTATGATAGCTGAAGGTGTTATCCTGGACGCTCTTCTTTAATACCAATAAGAAGGGCGCTGAGTCCTCGAAATTCTTGAACGTTTTCATTTAGACTCCCTTATTTAAGTGAGATGATGTTCGTTGATATTTCCCTGGATTGTGTGGTGTCTCAGAGACCACTATGTGGCACTCTCGTCAGGCTTCCGTGAACACTTTCCCTCATGTTTCCCTATTCACGAAGGATGATGATAGTGCTAAGACGGCCACTGCACAGTGTTGTTTCTGACAGAAATGGTTTAGGCATTTTCGTTCCATTGCCACCAGCAGTTTTAATGGGATTTACCCATGAAGCAAACATTGCATTGGAGGCTGGTTTGGCCAAATTTTGTTTCTCAGTGCTGTGCTCATCGTGTTTCACTCACGGTAACAAAGCACCTTGATTTTTGTTCCACGTTCTATAAGGCCGATATGACTTCAAGGGCTTTATCTTTGCACTATGTTTCTTGCTTGTAAGTGCTGGATGCTTCCAAGGCTCATTCACCCAAGGGGGAATCTGGTTCCC
>NW_023227971.1:0-805 GCF_002007445.2 Ailuropoda melanoleuca
GGAGGGATGGGTTTGGGGAGGAAGGTCACGGAGGAAAAGTGTTGTAGTCATCACATTGTATCACGGAGCACACTGTGGCCGTGGGGTATGACTGCTGGGTACCCGTGATCACCTGGCTGACCTGATTTGTCAGGCGTCCCCTCTGTAGTTACTCCTTTTTCCTCCTTTCCATTCTGTCCTCTTTGGAAGGGAGTCACAACAAGCAGCCTGCCCCTCCTGAGTGGGCACTTAGGCTGCCCCTCCTGAGAGTGACATATCTACATAAATCATTTGAGACTTTTATGCACAGGACATTTTTTTCTTCTCCTCAGCTTACTAATTTATTCAGTTATGTACTAATATCAGTATGGGCTCTAAGATATTTATTTTATATGTGGGGTTATAATCAGTCTTAGTCAATTCAGGCAGCTATAACAAAATATCCCAGACTGGGTGGCTCAGAACAAAAGTAAGTTCTTGCTCACAGTCGAGGAGGCTGGAGTCTGAGATCAGGGGGCCACTCTGGTCCCCGGAGTGTGGGCGTGCAGCCAGAGGAGCAGAGTGAGGCAAACCGACCACGTCAGTGAAGAAGGTGGTGGGGAAGGGGGGTGAAAACGTCCCAGAGGATGTGACACAGAAATATTCATATTAATATTGTAAGGATTTCACTGTATTGAACGTGCAAGAGATGGAATGTTGGAAGCTGATCCCAGGTGAGAATGGAGTGCGGTTATTCAGATGCTGGCTCTATTTGGTCAACAGTGCAATCGGAAGAGGCCAAGCACTGTGCAAAGTATTCTTGATGAGTCTTTACAAAAAAATAAAA
>NW_023227972.1:0-805 GCF_002007445.2 Ailuropoda melanoleuca
CCCAGGACCCTGGGATCATGACCTGAGCTGAAGGCAGATGCTTAACTGACTGAGCCACCCAGGTGCCCCCAAGGAGCTTGACTTTTAAGTTTGATGCTATGAAAAATGACAGTAAAAATCCACCCTTGACTAATAAAGAAATTAGAGGATTTCAAAAGAAAACAAAGATAGGTGTTTTTAATTTTAATTTTTCTTAAAATTTGAGAGAGAAAGCGAGAGAGAGAGCATACACATGTGTGAGCAGGAAAGGGGCAGAGGGAGAAAGAGAGGGGAAGCAGATTCCCTGCTGAGCAGGGGGCCCTACACAGGGCTCTATCCCACAACCCATGGGATCATGACCTGAGCTGAAACCATGAGTTGGATGGTTAACCAACTGAGCCACCCAGGCACCCCAAAGATAGGTGTTCTTAGAATGCCAAGAGGATAAAGATGCAGAACGCAGGGGCATCAAAGCCAGGGCTGGTCCATAGAAGAGTTCCAAGGGCCCCCAAGTAGCAAATGAGCTCCTTTGAATTGCAGGATCCACAGCAGGTCCCATGGCATACACAAAAGAACGTGTTTTAAACAAATTCATTGTCCCTTCCCCACTGCATCCAGAAGTAACCAGACTCTCACTTTCTTTTAACCATATCATCCTACTCCCCGTTAATCAGACTTAAAATCTTGTCTCCACCTTGGCTTCTCTAACCTCACCCAGGAACAAACCCTCCTGACCCCATATTCTGATGTTTCTCAGGCCTTCCTCTGTGTAACTGGTTGCAGCCAAGAACTACTGATTGTCTTGAATTCTATCTCAGCACTTCTC
>NW_023227973.1:0-805 GCF_002007445.2 Ailuropoda melanoleuca
CTTTCTGGATTACCAAACTGCTTTCACATCCATGACTGTAGTTCTTCTTAAAACCTTTAAATGAAGAAAAGTGGAAGGTGCAGAATGAAGCAGTGATTCCTTGTGCAAAGCTTTTCCTTGGAAACCTCAATAGTAGGGACATGTTAATTTGTACTCTTTTTCAAATCTATTCATGAAAAAGAAAAAAAAATCTTTGGAATTCCCTCAGTGAAAGTTACCAATGGATTCCCTAAAGGACAGAGGCAAAGCTGTTCTACTGGGCATTGTGAGCTAATCAGGGAATAACCCAGACACAGCAGGTGTGACAATTAGAAGCATACTTTGTGTCATTAGAGTTCACTGTGAGGGCAACATGACAACTGTCCCTGAGCATTTTTTTAGATCATATTAACTTCCTTTCTCTTATTGCTCTAGATGTTGCCACGTTCCAACCACCTGATAGTTTCTTCAAATATCTCAAAGACTCATGAAACTCAGAATGTACAGATTCAAATTCAGTCTTTTCTAACACTGTCACCAAATGTGGCCCTCATCCTGTCTTCCCATTCTCAGTTAATGGCATCATTGTTACCTCATTTTTAAAGAAATAAACCTGAGAGTCATCCCTTGACACTGAATTCCCCCTCAAACCCTATCAAAACCATTATCAAACCCATGGCTTTTATCTCCTTAATATCTCTTGAAACCATCCACTTCTCTCAAAAGTCAGGGAAACTCTATCGCCTACCTAGAATACTGACATAACCCTTTAATAATGAATATGTTATTTTCTAATATTTTCTCCTACCACTATCTGCATTTGGGC
>NW_023227974.1:0-805 GCF_002007445.2 Ailuropoda melanoleuca
AGTGTTGCACCAATTGAGTTGTGTAGAATAGTTAGAAATTAGTCCTTTGGTCAAAAATTCAGGAAACATTAGTTACCTACTTTCAGCATTCAGAAAAAGGGCTTACTTATCCATGATGCAAAACCATTATGACACCTATGAAAGTGCAAAATCCCATCATCATGTTTAATTTCTAATTTACCTTCAATATTCCCCAGTTGTCCCTGTAACGTCTATTACTGTTTATTTGTTTTAAAATCAGAATCTGATCACATGTCACACACTGTGTTTGGTTGTTACGTCTTTCAGTCCAGTGTTCTCAAAATGTAGTTCCTTGGACCTCCAGCACTAGCGTCATCTGGGAACTTATTAGAAATACCACTTCTCAAATCCCATCCCAGATCTACTAAATCCAAAACCCTGGAGATGAGACCAAGCATCTGTGGTGGTGATCCTGAAGCATGCTAAAGTTTGAAAAACATTGCTTTAGTACAGTCTTGACTTTCAGACTTGGCTGTATAATAGGACCACTAGAAATCTTCGAATGAAGATGCAACATCAGTGAGAACCTCTAGGTGTGAAACTCAGGCATCAGTATTTCTGAAGTTCCTCAAGTCTTTCTGCTGTGCAGCCAAGACCCCTGCTTTAGTTTCTGTTCACCTTGAGCTGCCTCCTTTATTTAATGACATTGACTTTACCTTGCTAGGTATTTTGTAGAAGGGCCTACAGTGGGTATTTGATCGAATGCCTACTTTTTGCAGCTTTATTGGTATTCCCATTTCAAAGCAATGAAAGGGATAAATCACATGTCTTTTCTAAAGCCTTC
>NW_023227975.1:0-805 GCF_002007445.2 Ailuropoda melanoleuca
AGGATGGGGATTGTGACCAGCATTTGTGTGGCCTGGGCGCCTCCCCATTCTCAGGACTCCAGCCAGCCAGCCCAGGAGACCTCCAGAGGTGCCAGCTCAGACAGAGGGAACTTTGTGGAGGCCCTGGCACGCATGTGTGGGTCTGTGTATCCAAGGCTGTGTACCTAGGTGTGCCTCTCTGTGGGACGGTCTCTCCCGGTCAGTTGTGTGTGTCTGTGTGTCTGGCTCTTAATCTTCCGTTCCCTTGCTTAGATATGTGCCTCTCCTCTGCATACCCACCTCTGTGTTTGTCTCCGCGTGTCCCCATCTCTGAGGGTCTGAGTGTGTCTCTTTTCCCTCCCAGTCTATCTCTGTGTACCTCTGTACCGGTCTCTGTGTGTATGGGTCTCTTGTGTCTTTCTGTCTCCCTTTTCTTCCCTGCTGTGGGTCACTCTGTCCCCGTGGACGTGTCTCTCTCCCCTTCTCCGTGGGGTCTGTCTCTGTAGTTCTGTGAGTCTCATGTGTCTCTTTGTGTCTGTCTCTTTCTCCCCGGCTGTGTCTCTATGTCTCCATGTGGGTCTGGGTCTCTTTATCTCTGTCTCTGGTTCTCGACCCCCTTGCCCATGGGGGAGGGCCCCCCCTTACCTGAGTTGAGCCCGGTGCGCACCCGCGGTTGAGTCCGGGGCAGCGGGATGCTGGGCGCCGACTGAGACTCGGGAGCCCGCCGGCGCGGGGCGGGGGGAGGGAGCGGGAGGAGGCGGGCAGGGGCGATGTTCCCTCCCCCGGCCCTCCCCCTCGGCAGCGCAGCCTCCGCCGGCCGCTCCCG
>NW_023227976.1:0-233 GCF_002007445.2 Ailuropoda melanoleuca
GAGAGATGATGATCGTTGTTATTTCCCTGCACTTGTGGGGTCTCAGAAACCACTATGGGGCACTCACGTCAGGCTTCTGCGACCACTTTCCCTCATGTTTCCCTAATCATGAAGGGTGATGATAGTGCTAAGACGGTCCCTGTACGGTGTTGTTTCTGACGGACGTGTTTTGGGCCTTTCCGTTCCATTGCCGCCAGCAGTTTTGACAGGATTTCCCCAGGGAGCAAACATTT
>NW_023227976.1:445-1172 GCF_002007445.2 Ailuropoda melanoleuca
CCAGTGAAAATGCTGCTGTTTGCTTGAGGCGTTTTCCTGGACGCTCTGCTTTATTACCAATGAGACGGTCGCTGAGTCCTCGAAAATCCTAAACCTTTTCATTCATGCTCCCTTACTCACGAGAGATGATGATCGTTGATATTTCCCTGGACTGTGTGGTGTCTCAGAGACCACTATGGGGCACTCTCGTCAGGCTTCCGCGACCACTTTCCCTCATGTTTCCCTNCGAAGGGTGATGATAGTGCTAAGACAGTCCCTGTACGGTATTGTTTCTGACGGACGTGTTTTTGGCCTTCCCGTTCCATTGCCGCCAGCAGTTTTGACAGGATTTCCCCAGGGAGCAAACATTTCGTTGGAAGCGGGTTTTGGCCGAATTGTCTTTCTCAGTGCTGTGTTCGTCGTGTTTCACTCACGGTACCAAAGCACCTTGATTCCTGTTCCACCTTCCATAAGGCCGTCGTGACTTCAAGGGCTTTCCACTCACACTTTGTTTCTTGGTTCTAAGGGCTGGATCCTCCCCAGGCCCCTACACCCAATGTGGAATCGGGGTCCCCAGTGAAAAGGCAGTTGTTTGCTGGAGGTGTTTTCCTGGACGCTCTGATTTATTACCAATGAGAAGGGCGCTAATTCCTCGAAAATCCTGAAGGTTTTCGTTTATGTTCCCTTACTCACGAGAGATGATGATCGTTGATATTTCCCTGCACTTGTGGGGTCTCAGAGACCACTA
>NW_023227977.1:0-805 GCF_002007445.2 Ailuropoda melanoleuca
GCTTGTGAGGTAGCAGGGACTAGACCATAAATGGAGTCTGGTCACAGGAAAGATTTTCTATTTTATTGTGAGTGATTTGGAAAGATGTAGGAGGGCTTAGAGAGCGAAGTGACATATCAGAGGTTCACTCTGATTGCTGTGTGGAGAAATAGAGCAGGATCAGTATGTAGGAACAAGGAAACTACTAGGAGTCCATCACAGGCCATGGTGGTCTGGGAAAGACTGGTCGTAGAGGATGTGGTAAGAAAAGGTGATAGATGTACCTTGGATAGAATGTGGGTTGTGAGAGGCAGAGGATGCAAGGGTGGTACCAGAATACCAAGGTGACTTGAGTGCCTTGTAAATAATGGTACCATTTACTGAAACCGACAAGACTTGGTTTTTTGTTATTCTTTTATGTAGATCTCTCTTCCTCCCATCCAGTCTTTGCTGGAAACTGGAACACCCATTTGTACTTTGATTTAAACTATTTTATGCTTAAAAGGAAGGATAATAGTGATGATGGCAATAAGCAATATTTGTAACACTTACCGTTTGCAAAATATTTTAATATCCAGTAATGCATTGCACTGTGTGGTCACACTGAGGATTTCTGCCTCTACTCCTAACTTTCCAAAAAATAATTAAAGAATTTGGGGGGGGGGCGGGCTGGGTGGCTCAGTTGGTTAAGCGACTGCCTTCAGCTCAGGTCAAGATCCCAGGGTCCTGGGATTGAGCCCCGTGTCAGGCTCCCTGCTCAGCGGAGAGCCTGCTTCTCCCTCTCCTTCTGGCTGCTACTCCACCTGCTTGTGCTCTCTCTCTCTCT
>NW_023227978.1:0-805 GCF_002007445.2 Ailuropoda melanoleuca
CAGAAGAGATCTAAACGATAGATCCCACTGAGGCTGAGCAGTGTTACAGGAGCTCAGTGGTTTCCTAAATTTTGCAATCCGAATTGTTTCCAATGGGTTAGAAGGCACCCCAAGGGAGAGTCCTTGGGAACCGAAGAAGCACCCTACTGGGGCCACGCTCAGAAAAGTAAAGGAGGTCCATTACCAAATCCCCCCCTACTCTGGGTGGTGTCCCACACAGGATATGTCAGAGGTTCCCGTGTGTCAAAAGTGACCGGAGGTGTCCCTCAAACAAAACATCGCATATTGATCACAATCCTGCCTTCCCGTGAAGGCATTTCTGCCGTAAAAGGCCCATAGGAAGGATGCCGGCATCCCTCCCCTACCCCACCGCATCCTAGGCTGCCGATGGGTGCCTGGTGAATGGACTGAAATACTATGCCTTGAAGGTCGTGCCATGAAGGTCATGCCTTATTTTATCTTGCCTTGAAGAACCAGCTGTTTTTAACCCATGGAGAAAACTAGAAAAGTTTAACAAGGGGGAATTAACAAATTTTGTAGCCTAAATAATTAGTAGAGGACATTGATGGAAAACAGTAAAGACAGAAATCCATCATGTTCTAAGTGACATTCCAACACATGTGGTCCTTACAGCCAACTTCCCTGGGAAACGGTCCCCCGTTGGGTTTTAGTTCAATCGGGTACTGGTTTCGGCCAGCTCCGCGTGGAGGTCCCGTGGCCAGAAGCAGCTAGATCAGGAATGTGGAGGGGATCGCATTAGATCAATCAGGAGGAAACCTCACACGGGAGTCTTAAGATTGGCAGC
>NW_023227979.1:0-805 GCF_002007445.2 Ailuropoda melanoleuca
CAGGAAGGGGTAAGGGGCTAGAGATTGAGTTCATTCACTTTGCCCGTGATTCAGTCAGTCATGCATATGTAATGAAACCCCAAGGGAAACTCCAGAGAGCAAGATTTGGGCAAATTTTCTATTGAGGGTTTGGGAAGGGTGATGCATCCTAATTTCTTGGGGAAGGGACATGGAAGCTCCATGTTCAGTATTCTACCAGACCTCACCCTCTGGGGCTCTCCATTTGGTTGGTCGTGATTTGTATCCTTTATAATAGAAACTGTAACCATAGGTATAGTGTTTTCTTGAGTCCTGTTAATCATTCTAGCAAGTTATCAAACCTGCAGGAGTCATGGTAACACCCAAATTTGTAGCCAGTTTGTCAGAGTGCAGGTGGCTTGGGGACTCCCAAATTTGTGGCTCTGTTCTGGGAACCTTCTAGATTGCTGAAAATGTTCTATATGTTTATTTGGATGGTGATAACATGGAAGTATGCACAGGTTAAAAAAATTAACTAGTGATATACTTAAGATGAAAAAACACTTTTTAATGTAAGTTATCTGTCCATTTAAAAGATTAAAGAAAAACATCAACATTGCATATGTTTCAAATGAACAAATATGTTGCAGGATTGGGATAATTAGGATTTTTTATTAGTGTTTCCTAATGTGTGAATATAAGTAGTATAAACTCAAATTTTGCTAATTCATAGTTGATGTAGTAAATCCACCAGGGCCTCCACCCGGTGTCACCTAATACTACAGAGTCACAGATATCCAGGACAGTGGGCATCACAAAGCTTTTGATGGTGGTACCTGAGCGAGAC
>NW_023227980.1:0-805 GCF_002007445.2 Ailuropoda melanoleuca
CCACCTGCATTAAAGGCAACACCTGCTTCTTCTTAGGTATACTGTGTCTATTTAAGACCATACCTTTCAGCTACATAAATGAATCCATCCAGAAAGTGTCACTGATGAGAAAGAACTTCCTAAGTACTTAATTAGGGGAAAAGAGCTCTGACATCACATACTCAATACATGTTATGTTTCTACAGACTTCGCTTTAAGAGATGTGAAGTTTCAAGTAATAAACCTGGAAACAATTCAAGAAAATGATGATCATTTTATGTGCTACATATTACAAATGACAAGTGGCTTGGATTTAACCATGATATCTCTCTGAAATAAAAATCAATGATGGGTGTACGAAACCACAAAGTCAAAGCAAAGTAAACCAAACCAGAAAAAAAAAATCATGATTGTGTCTTAGAAATAAATAAAAAAAAGAATAAAATTTTTCTGTAGTGTGAATGTTATCGAATCTGTGGAGGTAAACAGGATACAAATTCATATTACACATAACTAAAAAAAGCATGAAATAATTCCACAAGATGATCAGGCTAAAAAATTTAAATACCATATTGTCTTTTGTGAAGTAAATTTATTATCCATAACGCAAAGAGGCCATGAGAATTGAAATATATATGCAAAACACTGAAAGGTATACTGAAGTCAGAGATTGCAGTGGGGAGTTAAGAATTATGACAGTGTGTTAGTCAGAAATGCCTTAAAAATGTAACCTCATCATGCTTGCTACACCAGCTTTCCCTTTCCTCCTCCACCTTTTTGCAAATTTGGAAATTAGTCACTTCACTGAACTCCAGAATTTAACAGA
>NW_023227981.1:0-4356 GCF_002007445.2 Ailuropoda melanoleuca
GGGGTCTGAGGCATGGGGTGTGGGAGCGAGCAGGAGACCGAGCTGTGCAGACGCAGCGCCACCCAGTGGCTGTCTGGAGAGAATGAACCTGTTTGCAGGCACAGGTGCAAAATCCCTGGAAACTAGAAATGTGTGAGGGGCGTTCTATTTATTTTTGAAGGGCATTTTAATGGAGGCTGAAGTACCGCATGAGCAGGGAGATTGGTGCCAGTGACACTGGGGTTGTTGTTAAAGTGACTCCATGTGCAGCCACAGGCTGGTGCCTGGGGGCAATTCTGGTTACTGTTGCTTTTGAATGAATTTGCATTTTATGTCTCACGCTGTATCTACGTTTATTAGGACAAGATAGTGGCAATGTTCCGGGAGCAAGTCATCTTCTAGGCAGTGATTATTTGACTTCGGGGACCTCTGCCATAACTCTGTGGCCCGTAAGTTGGGAACCACTGAGACGGGATATTGAAAAGCTGAGTGCAAATGAGATCCTTGACTCCATGTCAAGGGGAGCGTGTTCTTTAAAGGAATCCTGGGGTGAGTTCTCTCCTTACTGTTGGAACACCCTGTTACTCCTACTCGAGGATCCTAAAATGATTCCCTGATGTAACAAATCAACTTCTCAGGCAGCCTGTTACCCTTCCCTCTATTCCAAGCTTCTTCCCTCTAATGAGTTGGGTTTCCTGCAGCTGTGGCCAGGGCAAGGGCTGTCCTAGCTATCCGCAAACAGGATGCTTGTTTCTGCTGCTAAAGCTTTGCTTGTGGTGGTCTACCTCTGCAAGATGCCTCCTCCACCCCGTTAGTAATCTCAAGCCTACCATCTTTCAATGCCCTTAATGCTCCCCTTTCCGTATCCTCTCGGTCAACCTGGTCCTGGAGCGACTTTTTCTTTTGTTAAACTCCCGAAGCTTTAAAGTTGGGGTTCTATATTTGACGTGACCTTCATTTCAAGCATGTCCCTTTATCTTCGCTAGATGGTCAATTCTGACATAAGTGGTGTTGAATGTCTTCATAGCTTCTTGAAGATGATAGACACAAAAATAGTGTAATGTTTAAGAAGCCTGTTACATGAAAAAAATTAAAGCCAAATTTTTCTTTTTTTAAAGACCTGTTATTGTATATTGGATCTGCTTCCAGTAGATTTTAAAAAAAACATTCATCCATCCATTCAGTCGTGTACATGAACGCATAGTGCCAGGTACATGTCACGCACATCCCTCTTTGGCAAAGAGTGGAGAAAACAATTTACTTTTCTGGAACGGTGACAAATGGGGCTGCCCTTGCTCTAGGGACAAGACCTTCATGACTTACGACCATGGCTTTGAAGATGCCTGTTTCCCCAGTTGCAGGGATAAAGTAGTTCTCCTATTCTTACCTGTGCTTTGTAGACCTACAGGAAATGCTTGCAGGGGCCTCGTCTTCCACTTAGAATGGACGAGTGTGCCCATGAAAATCATGCTCACCAATGTGGGGAATCAAGCCATTTGCTCCTGAAAACGAAGTTAATCTGCTTGGATCAGGGATTGAGAACCCAGACCAGCTGCATCATGTATCCCTACATTCCTGGGCCTGCTGCTCCACTTCCCCGGGAATCACTTGTTGGACAAGCGGTGTTCATACTTCCATTGGGTTCAGCTCTGCTTCCTCTTATGCTCTGTTGACTTTTTCTCTGTGCACCATGGCTTGCTGTCCTCTAGCGTAAGACCAGTTTTTTAATGCACACAGGCCAATGGGCAGCTGCTAACTGGTAGATGTTCAGGGGATCTAATATCTTGGGAGGATTTTTACCAATTACTTAACTGCCCGAATACCAAGTTCCTTCATATGAGCTTTATAATAAGATGAGCTAGGTTTCACATTTATCCCAAGAAGACAGACTTATCCAAATCATCTATATTTTAGCAGGGAGTACCAAACTTCGGGCCTCAGAAACAGGCTTTAAATAATTCTTGCTGTGCCATATATTTTAAATATCATTAAAAAGCCATTTTCTTTTTAAAATATGTGCATGATATATTTTATGAAACCTATAACAAGTCTATGAAAAATTGATTATTTTTTCCACAGGGATATGTTCAAATGATTTTCATTCTGCTCGCCAAATGAGAAATCCGGTGTGCGTTATGTCCTTTATCTTATTTATTCCCTTTTGTGAGCATAATCACCATGTTCCCAAACAAAGAAATGTGTTACTTTGTCTGAGTAACCAAATAATTTCCTGTGGTGGGCAAAATCTGGTGCAGATCTAAAGGAGGAAGCGTGGATTTCCCTTTCAAATGCCTTATTTTCCTGATCTGTGCCTCCTTTCAGCTCTATGTAAACTGGGTCAGAATAACGTGAGTGCTGAGTGAAGTTTCGGGTACAGGTGCAACGTAGGTGTGCTAGAAGTAGGTCACTTGAGAACGTAAGGAAGACACAAAGAACTTCACAGTCAAAGCTGATAATCGTTCCATCTTTTAGTTAGGATTTTTTTTTTTTTTAATGAAAAAGATGTGCCAATGCCCTCACTTACTTTGGTGCTGGAGTTCTTTGGTTTTCGTTGCTCTGAGCTGGTTATGGCAGAGGCTGCCTTGCCCACATCCACTCCTTCCCTGATCCCCAGGCTCAGAACCATGCTGTGCAGGGGTCTGGGGGGATAGGGAAAGATGGGGTGTCATTAACTCTTCTCTGTGCCAGAGTTTCTTCTGAGCTGGTCCCTCTAGTGTTCCATTTGGGAGTCCTGGACACTTGTTATGACTTCAACACGGGTAGGGGCACTAGGCACCTGTAGGGGTGACTGGCTTAGAGGTAGGGCCTCACCCACAACTAAGGTGGGGATAGAAGGAGCCTTCCCAGCTGGGATAGTGGTTGAGCACATAGCCTTTTTTTTTTTTTTTTTAATAAATAAGGATGAAATAGGCAATACTTGGAGTCCTAGTGCCCGAAGGGGCTATTCCGGGGGTGGGGGGTGGGCGCGGTCTAGGAAAAGCAGCCCTGAGCCTGGCGTCTTAGGCCCTTGCCCTACTGTGTCAGGCAGCAACACTTCTGTTTTACTGATCGAGCTTCTAGGTAAGATTTCTCTTTTTTATTGTGGTAAAAATACATAACATTTACCGTCTTAATCACTTGAAGGCATACGGCTCAGTAGTGTTCAGTATATTGACATTGTTATGAAATACATCTCTAGAACTTTTCCATCTTGCAAAACAGAAACTAACCCCTTCAAACAATTCCCCTTCTCCCCCCTAACCCCCCAGCCCTTAGGAACCACCCCTCCATTTCCTGTTTCTGTGGATTTGGCTAGCCAGGGAGGATGTCTTTTAAAAACACAGTGATGTAGCCAAGGACTACTGGAAGGCTACTGATCCGTCATTCCTCACTGTTCCCCCCCAGCAGCCCCCCCAGACCGGAAACAGGGATTGTGGAGGTCCTGGGAGGCCCATGTGGCCACAGTGATGATGCCAGGAGCCCAGATATTTAAGCCAGATTGCCTGGCTCAAATTCTGGTTCTGACCCAAACTGGGTAAATGAAATTGGGCAGTCAGTTGAATTCACTGCCTCAGTTTTCCAGTCTGTTAAAGGGACATGATAGTAATAGTATCTGCTTTACAGCCTGTTTCGAAGATTAAGTGAGGTAATTTACATGAAGCACTTGAATATAGCCTGGTATTTGTATAAGTGTTTGCTATTATTAATGTTAAGTGACTTCCTAGTACGACACAGCTCTTCCTGAGGAGAGCTGTGACTTTGAGCCTCCCACCAGCATCTTTGGTACGTGTCTCTTGAGAGTTTCCACTTAAGACTAAATAGATAGCTTTGGCTCACATGCTTTCCTCCTATACATCCCTATTTCTCATCAGGGCATGCCATTGATCTTGAAAGAAGCTCCATCAATATCTTAATCCTCAAGGGAGGAGTGATGCAGGACATATCCTCTAGCACAAGGACTGTCATCCTGTGACATTAATTCAACCCATGTCTACTAGGTGCTTTGGATATGGACACACTGAGTTAGGTGCTGGGGGACGCTGAATGAACCAACCAGGTGGAAATCCCTGCTTTCATGGAGCTTGTGTTCTCGTGGGGCAAGCCTTGTCATGCAGCGCATATCAATGTTTTCCTTGGGTTTCCCTAGCCTAGGAAGAGGAAAAGTTTGCATGCAAGTGCTCAAGTTTGGAAATGAACGCTCTAGACTTAGGGCTAGTGATGACTTTGGAAAAATGGTTTGTAAAAATCCAAAAATGGTACAGAAAAACTGTCACTCTGAGGTTGAGACAATTTTTCAGAGAGAAAGTTTCCAAATCCATTTATCTCAAGTTCTTATTCAAGGACTGTGTCTATAGTACAGTCCATCATATTTAGAACTTGGTGAGGACAGCATAAGAC
>NW_023227983.1:0-805 GCF_002007445.2 Ailuropoda melanoleuca
GTGCCACATGGCACGAGAAGCTCTATCGCCTTGTACTTAAAGAACAGAGCATGCTCAGTCTGTGGCAGATCCAGCAGGCTCTCAGCAGCTTGACTTTTCTTGACACCTTTGCACAATATCTGATGGTCAACCTTCATGCCTCAAAGCGTGACCCAGAAGGGGGACTCAGAGGCTGATGCTCTGATGAAAGGCTACGTAGCGATTTATAGTCCCTGACCCTGGCAACTCCAATGCAACTTTCCTTAACTGGGTCTGTTTCTCTTAATAACTGGAAGGCAGCCATTCAAAATAGCCCCTTGGCTATAGGTCAGGCTGAGGATGATAGAATTTCTCCTCCAATCACTGGCAAGCAAGAAAGAAAATGATCAAGTCTGTAAGTTCATGATGCCACCCTTTCCTAGTGCGCGTCAATGTTTGCGGCAAGTGTCTGAAAGGACAAAGACTGCAGGACTGTGGCCATGTCATTTTTCCGCCTCTAGTCTCCCTTCATACCCTCTAGTGACTCTTCTATGCTGCTGGTATAGGATCTTTCTAAAACTTCACTGTAATCATGTTCCCGTCCCATCCCAACTTCCTACAGAAAAATAAACAAGCACGTAGGAATGGTTATGATCTGTCACTGCCTGTCTACCCAGAGACTGATTTCTCAGCACTGGTCCGTATCCTAAGAGGAGAGGAACGTTGAGTGTACAAAGTATTACAGTTTATTCATTTTCCGCACTGGCTAGTTTGAGTAGTTACAGCATCCTCTGTCATGCTGTCAAAATCTGTGAGCCACGTGTGCGATTTTAACCCCTCCCTCAAC
>NW_023227984.1:0-805 GCF_002007445.2 Ailuropoda melanoleuca
AGTGCCCCTGAAAGGGTGGCCCTCAGCTGATTTTCTGCAGTTGGAGTGGCCCCTCGGCCAGACGTTCCCAGCTCCTGGCCCCACACAGAAATGTCCCTGCACGCTTAATGCCAACCTGCACCCCACGGCCGACTGGACGCTCTGTCCCAAGGACGGTCCCACAATTGCCGTGATTACCTTCACTGGTGGGCACACCCAACAGCCTAGGCCAACCAACCCCGCTGGGGCAAGCTCCATCTGAGGCCTCCTTCCAGAGTCCTGGAGTTCAATTCCTCGGCCCTCATTCATGACTTTTGCTCCCCTGGTGACCCTAGTGTTTGCACCATACTTTCTCCCTGGAACTTGCCACAGTTGATGTATCCATTCACGGCTCTGGGGTTAAAGAGAAGGAACGAACCACTGGCTCCAGTCACTTGCTTTTCTTTATTTGCCATGCAAAGGGTCTCTGAAAGCTCAGTGCTGTGCTGCACAGTGCATAACCGTAAGCCGAGTGCTGAGTGGATTTTCATGAAGCGCTCATACCCATATAGCCGACATCAAGTTCCAGGAACAGAACTGGATGAAAACCCTCGTTTCCTGCTTCTGTTCCTCCATCAGGCACTATAAGCAGCCAAGGCCAAAGAGAAGAAGTGCCTTGATTCAGAAGCCTGTATGTTAATTTTGTCTGTCGTTGAACTTCCTGATCATGAAATCCTGCCTTGTTTTGGTGTCTGGCTGCTTTTCTCTACTTTGTGTTTGGGAACTCCACCCCTGCTGTGGCCCCTTGTTGCATTCCGTTTACTCTCCTAGTCGTACGCTTTTCCAC
>NW_023227985.1:0-805 GCF_002007445.2 Ailuropoda melanoleuca
GTCCCATCGGGCACTCATGCCACGGAGCCCTCTGCGTCCACAGGGGAGCACCCTTTGTCTTTCGCTGCCTGCGTGGGCAGCGAGGAGATCGTGAGGCTGCTCATTGAGCATGGAGCTGACATCCGGGCCCAGGACTCCCTGGGTAAGAGCTGGGCTCAGGAGGGGAGCGGGGACACTGGGGGCCATGAGGGCAGGGGCCCGGACAGCCCTGAGGCCCGCCCCAGGGTGGGCAGGGGAAGAGCAGGGCCTTCGGTGCAATGGCCATGGGACAGCCGTGTCCCCCCGCAGGGAACACCGTGCTGCACGTCCTCATCCTCCAGCCCAACAAGACCTTCGCCTGCCAGATGTACAACCTGCTGCTGTCCTACGATGGGCGCGGGGACCACCTGCAGCCCCTGGACCTCGTGCCCAACCACCAGGGTCTCACCCCCTTCAAGCTGGCCGGAGTGGAGGGCAACACTGTGGTGAGGGGCGCTCCCCTGGCCCTCTGGCCTCCTTCTAAAGACCCTGCTTCCCCAGCTCCCCGGCGGGCCGGGTGGCAGTCCCTTACTCCGTACCCATCGCTCAACGCTCAGCCTCAGGCCTCCCTGATCCGGAGCCTGGAGAACGGCACTCTAGAATATCTGCTCCGGTGACCCGAAGTGCTGTTCCCTTGGCCTGTCCTCTTCTTTCTATCTTTAGAGAGTTTGTGGGAAAGAGAGAGAAGCAGAAACAAAAGGAGGTTCACGCAACAGAGGCGTGGGGATGGCTGAGTGCCCTTCAGGGCCGGGGAGCGGGCAGCAGCCCTGCTGGGTGGCGTGGTGCC
>NW_023227986.1:0-805 GCF_002007445.2 Ailuropoda melanoleuca
CTGGCTGTCTCTATCTCTGTCAAATAAATAAATAAAATCTTTTTAAAAAATAAAATTAAATAAATAAATAAATAACTCGATGTTGTCAAGGACTGGATCTCTCTTCTTTCCTGTTGCAACCAAGGCACTAGAAGGGTGCCCAGTATTCCACAGGAACTCAACAAATGCTTCTTAGGTAAGTGAATGGATTACACTACATATCACACATGCTATAATAATTTGTCTAATAGGCCCTTCTTGGAGAGGACTGTTCTATTCATAGTTGCATGCCTAGCACTTAGTACAATGCCTATACTTAGTAGGCAGTTAATAAATATAAGTTGAATGAATGAGCTGCAATCAGCAAATCAGAACAGCTGTATCTTTTTACTGAGCTCACGTGGGCATCTTTGACTCATTCACATTACAGTCCTTAGTTCCAGGACTGTAGACCCACAGGTAGTATAGGTATGTGATGGTCAATATAAATATATTTCTCCCACTGGAAATATAAGCAAGAACCTAAACAGGTCCAAGTTTGGTTTCCTCTCTCTTATTCTTCAAACATTATGAGAGTGATATTAAATTATATGTTAGTCCTGTCCAAAAAGGAGTGGGCAGAGAATATGCTATAAAAAGGTATTAAAAGAGAAGGAAGAAAAAGGGAACTAAGATTTATTATATACACAACTTGAGCCTAACTGTACTACAATAGCTCCATAAGGCAGTATAATCGTGCTTATTTTCACAGAAAAGAAAAATAATGCTCAGTTGATTGGGAAATCTGATGAAGACTGGTTGGCCACGAAATCCCATACTTTTCCAA
>NW_023227987.1:0-805 GCF_002007445.2 Ailuropoda melanoleuca
TCTGCCAGCCAACTGAATGCTGCAAACTAGCTGACAAAGTGATGGGCACATCACTGCTTGTGGTGATTTATACAAACAGATTATAATCAATTTTTTTCTTTAGGAATCATCATGACTAGAATGTATATCAATATGTTCAGCCCTCAAGCCAAAACCACTATGACGCTAATGCCACAGTCAATCCGTGTTCGCTGCTATGGAAATGATATGCAGATAATATGTGATAGTGACCTAAAGAACTGATAAAAATTTCCTACTTTGACATTCCCATAATCAGAATACTGTTAATACACCCTATTCACAGAGAAATTTGTTTTGTAACAAAGCTCTAATGACACAAGATAAAAAACCATATTAAAGACATTCCTATTTTGCCTTATGAGCACATCAAGAAAATATGTTTTGATATTTGGTATTTGTACACCAGCTTCCCAAGAACTTATCCTAGACCACTTAAATGAAATAATCAATTACATAAGAAACGACTCCTTTAAATTGTTTTATACCATGATATAACTAGGAAGACTAATCCTCCTCCTCTTTCTTGAGCCCTAATGAATGACCAAAATGAAAATTTTCTTTTTGTTTCTAGGATACTGAAAGAGATTCACATAATTCTATATGTGATAGATGATATACCAGACAGTGGAGTGAATACTTTTGGGATATAGATACTTCTGGGAGTCAGAGACTATCTTCAGTAAGTGCTATAATTTGAGCAAAGACTGGAAGTTCCAGAGTAGAGAGGAAATTTAAAATTTTGTCTAGTTCTCAAAAATATTTTTCAAAATGATTAATCAATTTT
>NW_023227988.1:0-642 GCF_002007445.2 Ailuropoda melanoleuca
CTCTAGAATTTTGATGGATTCCTGTCTCACATTGAAGTCTTTCATCCATTTGGAGTTTATTTTTGTGTATGGTGTGATTGAGTGGTCAAGTTTCATTCTTTTGCATGTAGCTGTCCAATTTTCCCAGCACCATTTATTGAAGAGACTGTCTTTTTTCCACCGGATGTTTTTTCCTGCTTTATCAAAGATTAGTTGCCCAAAGAGCCGAGGGTCCATTTCTGGGTTCTCTATTCTGTTCCATTGGTCGATGTGTCTGTTTTTGTGCCAGTACCATGCTGTCTTTGTGATCACAGCTTTGTAGTACAGCTCGAAATCCGGCATTGTGATGCCCCCAGCTTTGTTTTTCCTTTTCAACAGTTCCTTGGAGATTCGGGGCCTTTTCTGGTTCCATACAAATTTAAGGACTATTTGTTCCAGTTCTTTGAAAAATGTCCTCGGTATTTTGATCGGGATAGCATTGAAAGTGTAGATTGCTCTGGGTAGCATGGACATTTTAACTATGTTAATTCTTCCAATCCATGAGCATGGANGTGAGCATGGAATATTTTTCCATCTCTTTATGTCTTCCTGAATGTCTTTCAAGAGTGATTTGTAGTTTCTAGAATATAGGTCCTTTACGTCTCTGGTTAAGTTAATTCCAGG
>NW_023227989.1:0-272 GCF_002007445.2 Ailuropoda melanoleuca
GAGATATTAAGGGGGGTTCTATAAAGGTAAAAAGGCCCCAAGAGTGATACAGAACAGAAAGTCACAATCGAAAGAAACAAAGACTTTTACTGGGAATATGGCATCATTAAAATCATATCTCTCAATATTCAGTCTCAATGTAAATGGCCTAAATGCTCTCATAAAACGCCCCAGGGTTGCAGATTGGATAAAAAGACATGACCCATCCATTTGCTGTCTACAAGAGACTCATTTTGAACCTAAAGATACATTCAGACTCAAAGTAAAGGGAT
>NW_023227989.1:768-957 GCF_002007445.2 Ailuropoda melanoleuca
CAGAAATTATTCCCTGCATATTCTCAGACCACAACGCTTTGAAATTGGAACTCAACCACAAGGAAAAATTTGGAAGAAACTCAAACACTTGGAGACTAAGAACCAACCTGCCTAGAAATGATTCAATAAACCAGGAAATCAAAAATCAATTTAAACAATTTATGGAGACCAACGAGAATGAAAACACAA
>NW_023227989.1:1119-1211 GCF_002007445.2 Ailuropoda melanoleuca
TGAAGATTAGAGCAGAAATCAATGAATTAGAAACCAGGAGTACAGAAGAGCAGATCAACAGAACTAGAAGCTGGTTCTTTGAGAGAATCAAT
>NW_023227989.1:1432-1629 GCF_002007445.2 Ailuropoda melanoleuca
ACCAAGACTGAAACAGGAAGAAATTGATTTTTTAAACAGGCCAATTAATTATGAAGAGATTGAAACAGTGATAAACAACCTTCCAAAAAACAAAACACCAGGCCCGAACGGTTTTCCTGGGGAATCCTACCAAACATTCAAAGAAGAAATAATACCTATTATCCTAAAGCTATTTCAAAAAATAGAAACAGAAGGAA
>NW_023227990.1:0-805 GCF_002007445.2 Ailuropoda melanoleuca
TCGCCTGCTTGTGCTCTTGCTCTCTTTCTCTCTGTCAAATAAAATCTTTCTTAAAAATGAGCATTTATATACTAACTTCTTTGATTTAGCAATATGCATTACAGATTAAACTGTCTTTTTGCAGCTTGAGAAGGCATTTCCTTTCCTCACTAAATAACACTGCATAAATGTACCATTGTTTATTTATTCATCTACCCATTGAAGGAAAGCTTGGTTGCTTGAAAGTTTTGCCAATTATGGATAAACATTTGCATGCAGAATTTTGTGTGAACATAAGTTTTCAGCTGAGATGTTAACTATCGCAGGTGATCATTATTGTGTTCAATAAGCCCCCAAGGATAGAACTTTTTCCAGAGACTAGAGCTTGGAATAAGATCAAATAGCAACAAGGTTGAGAATGGGGTTTTTCAAAAGAGATCAAAATACTAAAGATGGAGCTTTTAATAAGCTCCCAAAGAGGTAAATCCTTCTGTTGGCTATGAGTCTGCCAGCCCTCCTGACTACCACACCATGGAGTTGGGGAAGGAGATGTGGATAACTCCAAGCAAAATGTCAAAGATTCCACTGTTTTTACCAAGTTTCACTAAGTTTCTCTCAAAAAATGCTTTTGAGCTTTTTTTCTGTGCCTTTGGTTATTGCAAAAGTTCTCAAATGTTTGATTATCATAGTTTGGCAGTATTTTTGTTTCTTACGTGAGAGAGTGAACTCACAGAGTCCAACTTGTGAAAGTACCACACTACTTCGGTAATCTCTTTTCTAATACTTTGCAAATACAGAGAACATAAACCAGAAATATGCTAAAAAA
>NW_023227992.1:0-571 GCF_002007445.2 Ailuropoda melanoleuca
GAACGTCTTTTCATGTGCGTGCTGGCCCTTTGTATATCTTCTTTGGTGAAATGGTTATTCCAACTCTTTGTCCATTTCTTCATTGGTTGTTTTTGTTGTTGTTGGTGGTGATTTGTGGGAATTCCTTATATTTTGGATAGTAATCCCTTATCAGATATATGGTTTGCAAATATTTTCTCCCATTCTACAGGTTGCCTTTTTACTCTATTGATTGTGTCCTTTGATGCTCAGAAATTTTAAGTTCTGATGTAATCAGTTTATCCATTTTTTCCCTGTTTGCCTGTGCTTTTGATATCATATCTAGTTGTGTCATTGGCAAACCCAATATCATGTCATTGGCAAACCCAATATCATCCCCTATATTTTCTTCTAAAGGTTTTATATTTTTACCTCTTCTATTTAGATTGTCATTGTTTGTTCAAGTAATCTCTCTGTCCCTTTGTCTCCTTCCTCCATCTGGGACTTCTCTCATGCATATATTAATCTGCTTAATGGTGCTTCCTAACTCCCATTGGCTCTGTTCACTTTTCTTTTCTTTTCTTTTCTTTTCTTTTCTTTTCTTTTCTTTTCT
>NW_023227992.1:1047-11315 GCF_002007445.2 Ailuropoda melanoleuca
GGGGAGAAGGTGGCATTTCTACACTTCCCCACTCAAGTTTGTTTCGACCTAACATGCTGGGACGGTCATGAATGAGGCATTCATGGTGCCTACCTTCATTTAGTTTACGGGCTATAGGGGAGGATGAAAAAAATAAGTACATAGACAACTAACAAACACAGGTAAATGGAGACTCATTCTGCTCTAGGCTACAGAGGAAGCAGGATCTGGGGGCCGGGTGACAGGAGGTTTAGTAGTTCACTGGGGCTGCTGTAACCCAGTACTCCGGGTTCTGAGAGACCAAGAAACAGAAATGTGTTGTTTCACAGCTCTGGAGGTTGAATTCTGGAATTCAAAGGTCTGGAGGCTTCATGCTGTTGTCAGGGCCAGGCTCCCTTTGAAACCTTGCGGAGAACCCTTCTTTGCCTTGTGTAGCTTCTGGCATTTGCTGGCAATCCTTGGCATTCCTTGACTTGTAGATGTGTCCCTCCCATCTCTGCTCCATTGTCACACAGCTATCTTCTCCCTGTGGATCGTCCTGTCCTTAGAAGAACACCAGTCAAATGCAAGTAAAGGCCCACCCTACTCCAAGTGTGACCTCATCGTAACTTAATATCTCTACGATACACCCATTTCCAAGTAAGCTCCCATTCTGAGTTACTAGTGGCTGGCACTTCACATGTATTGGGGGGGGGCACAAGTTTAAACAGGGTGGCCAGAAAGGCCTCTGTGGAGAATGCATTTAGCAGTAGATTTGAGTGGAATGGCCTTGGCCAGATGAGCTCACAGAGCTGATGAAAGCCTGTGCAGCAGCCTTGATGGGAGGAAGGTCTTGCTGCATTTGGGGAATTGAAAGGAGGCCCTGAGAGCAGAGGAAGAGGGGCATGAGAGGAAGCTGGAGGCGTAGCAAGCTGCTGGCTCGTGAGTGCCCTGTGAGCCGACAGAAAGGCTGGGTTTAGTCTAGAAGCTCTGGGATGCCCATCCAGGGTCTCCCTGCTCCGCTCCTCCTGGCTGCTATGAGGACAGGGTGGAAATCATGAGCAGAGATGAGGGGAGCGGCTCAGACTCATCAGGGCCACCTTCAATCTCTTTGAAGAGAGGACAAGAGTAAGGGGAGCAGCAAACCTGTTTCTCTACATGTTCTGTGGGTAGGAAAGGGAGCAGTGATGATGTGGGAAAGACGGTACTTAGAAGGAAGGTGGTCCTGAGCTCAGGGAAGAAAGTGACCTCCCAAGGAGGATGTATGGCTGTGAATGGTGGAAGGGGCCATGCTAGACCCCAATTCCCTGTTGTCTTGCAATTCACCACGATGCCTGGAAGCAGGACGTGGGAGAGAAGAACATCAGTGGGGAGGAGGAGACCGTGATATAAGAGAGCGGAGAGTGGGGTGATCGGTGACACTGGGTCTACACAAAGCCCACCAGACCCAAAGGATGACAGGTGGCCCAGAAGACAGCAGGACGAAGGGAAGAGGCTGGTGCAGCCCAGGAGATGGGATCCTGTCGCAGGAGGGGAAGCTACGGCTCCGGAGAGACTGCTCTGAGATTAAGGAGATAACGGAGCATGGGAGGAGACAGTCTCTGCTTGAGATGCTGCTGGAGAAGCGGGGATGGGTCAACAGTCAGCATTTAATGAGGCGCAAAGGGTGGCAGACTCCTACAAAGCAGTTTAGAATTTAGAGAAGCTTGATGGATAACGCACAGGTGTTCTGAAGGATGCAGTGGGAGGTTTGGGGAGCAGGGAGAGCAAAGGTTTCGATGGGCTGGATCCAGGGACAGGCAGAGCAGGAAGAGTGCACAGAGCTGCATTTCACGGATATCATCATCTGTGTGTGTTCACTAATATTTCAGTAGACTCAGAGAACGAGGTCAACCTTAGATAAGGCAGGGAGGAGAAACTCTCGAGATTACAGAGAACAGATGTTAGCTTCGGCATCTGTGTAGCCCCGGTAAGCTGAAAAGATTAAGAACAGATAGCAAGCATGATGCCTGGGCCTTGTGTAGCAGTGCTGAGGGAGGGCAGGAAGAACAGAGACAAAGCTTCCTTAGACCTAAAAGCAGCCAGTACAGCTGGGGAGAGCCTGAAGGGATGATTAAAAATAGAGAACCAGGATGAAAACCAATGGAATAACAAAGACTCTTCACCTTCTGCAGATTCTTCGCTCATGACGACTGGACGCCCATCTCTGGACATCGTCCCTGGTTGCTGGGGTGCTGCTGCAGTGCACAACCGTGGCCACCGCCCAGGATGGAAGCCCGGTGCCCCCGTGACTGGCGTCTTGCTGCCGAAGGCTCTCAGCTGACTCCCTTCCTGGGAATTGCCTCAGAAAGGGCCTGGGGAGAGGACAGCCTGTGATGACTAATCCCACAGTAGCTTTTGATGTGGGACATCTCTGAAGGGCCAACCCAATTTCAGAGCTCTTATTTCAGGGCCAGTGAACTTACAGACAGAAATCAAAAGAAAACTTTGTTTTCTCCTTGCCTTTTGTGGGAAGACTTTATTTTCTTGGGCCTGGGCTTCCCTTTCTCTGAGCAGATGTGCAAGGCTTTTTACATTGCAGGGCTGAGGACCGAGTTTGGAGGGTCTGGCCCGTCCGGGGATTAGGCTCCATGGGGGGAAGATGGAGGTGAGAGTTTGGATTGAAGAGGGCCAGCTCTGCAGGTGGACATCCTGACCACCGGCACGACCGCTGGGAGACAGGGTGTCCTCTGGGCAGTGGTGTCCTGCACCCTACCCTTACAGGGTAAGCCCTTAGAAGGGACAGCTGCAGGGGCAGGGCGTAAGGGCTGTGATCCTGGGAGACCTCCTGCAGGACCAGAAACATCTAGGGGTGGAGTGCGCCGTCCCTGTAGCACATTCCATCAAGGTGGTGCCCTTTCTACAATTTTTAAGGAGATAGGTTGACATGGCATTTGTTAAACATATGATTGGAAAGCATACATTAGTGCAGGGGATTTCAAACTCTACCATGTGGATTGGGATCCCCGGGATTGTTTGCTAAACACATGTTGCTGCGTCCCCACCTTCGGAGTTTCTGAGTCAGGAAGTCAGGGTGGGGCTGAAACGTGCATGCCTGTTAACTTCCCAGCTGCTGCTGCCCAAACCAGCATCTCAGAGAAGACAGGAGGAAAGTGAGACAGTGAGACACAGAAGGAACACAGTCCAAAGGTGTGTCTTTTCATTATATGTGTGCTTGCCCAGCAGCCAGCTAGAGTGTCTCCGGCCTTGTCCCTCTGGCTTGTGACCCAATGTTAGACTTTGGCTCTGCCTCTCCCTTGATGGCGTCTGGCACTCTGTGGACCAGTGACATCAGGTCCTAAATGGAGCGGCCAGTGCTCAGGGGAGCCATGCTGGCCTGGGGGAGGAGAGGGCTGGATGAGTTTGCTGGGCAGTTTGTGTCACGTACAAAGGTGACCAGCAGAGGGCGAGAGTGAGGCTGGGGTTCAGCAGGTGCCCTGCACTCACCCCGGCGGGAACATGGCATGGCTAGCACCTGCTCCAGGAAGGTTCTTTGCACAAAGGGTCCTCTGCCCCTCAAGTCCTGCCTTGTCTTGGGGGCAAGGGGAGAGTGTGTCCACCCAGAGACGGGTCCTTTTTCTGATCTGCATAGAGGCTAAGTTTGCCAAGTACAAGGTGGCGAGGGCAAAGTGGGAACATAGCTGAAGAAGCTCTTTTTACAATCCCCCCCCAAAGGCTGCATTACCTGGGTGGCTGAGCTCGGGGGTCCCTGCTCCAAGCAGCCTTAGCATGACCAGGGAACATGTTAGAATTACACGCTTTGCAACCCCACCCCAGCTGAGTCAGAAAATCTGGGGTGTGGCTCAGCAGGCTGTGTTGGACATGCTAAGAGTTTGAGAGACACTGGCCTGGAGCTTCTCACGTACCACAGGCTTAGAAAGCTCATGGGGGATCTTATTAAAGTCAGATTTTAGAAGCAATCTGCTCCTTGTGGCCAGTGAAAAGTCAGGTCTTTGCGGAGTGACAGGGAAGCCAAGGACATCATTGCAAGCATGCTGCTCCTGTTTAAACAGCACTTCTGGGGCCCCTGTGGCACATTCTCAGAACAAATAATGATCGTATGTGGCAAATGCAGATTCTTCTGCAGTGTGGAATTTGCAGAATCAACTGGCTCCGTTCACCAGCTCCAGATTCTTGCTCCTTCCAGCGCTGGGCTAGGATGGGCTTTCTGCCTTCAGTACTTCCACACTGTTATATCTCTTCGCCATTCCCTACCTAGTCCTCAGCTTCCATTTTACCATTTGACCTGCTAGCCTATGTTTCAGCTTGTCGAGGAAAACAACATCTCAATTTGTTAGCCTGCGCAGTCCTTTCAGATTCCAGAAATGGAGGCAGGCAATGCCCAGAACCCACCGTCAGCATCCCTGCGCCCACCCCTGGGATGGCTATATACTAAAGAGGAGACCCAGCTGGAGTGGCCACCCTGCTTTCCTGCATCATTAAAACAGGGGTAGATTCACCCACAGTAGTCTTCAATGACTTTGACAAAAATGGTGTATCCCCCCCCCATATTCCAATGGCCTTAGCTTCTAGGTCAGAATTAGGGGGAACTAGTGGGGAAAATAAATTTTCTTGATTATAACTATCATTCTAAGTAAGGTTTTAAAAAACATGTATTTCCTGTGAATAACGACAGGAATTTACTTTAGAAATGAACGTCAAAGGATAGGGCAATTTGAAATCATACAGAAATTCAAGACAGGTTTAACAGGTAAATGGAATTCTATAAGCTAAATCAAATTTAAATAACAAAACACTGCTGAGTCTCTGGGAAACATTGGTATTAAAAAAAAAGAATGAGTTATAATAAGGCAAAGAAATATTCCTCAAACCTGTAGTTTAAATTCAGTATTCCATCAGTGTTATAGGCAAGCATTTAAAAAATGCTGGCACAGAATCGTTAGCTATAAATCTTCTTTCTTGCTGATTCACCTGTTTCCGATCAATGCTTCTTAGACAAAATGGTTTATCCATGTCAGAAAATAAACCTGATTATTTCCTCCAAACGCTAATGTGAAACTACTCAGTGGAAAGGCAGTTCTAGCCCCAAATTGCCAATGGTGATTTTGTCACAGGAGTCTATTAAACGAGAATGTATTAATCTGAGCTGTGTGGGTGGCTATCTGCACGGCCCAATTTTACCTGCCTTCTCAATGAGGTTTTTAATTTAGTATCTGGACACTGCAGGAAAAGCTTCCGTGGTTAGTAGTGATTACAGTTGTTGATGTGAACGATCCAAGACAAAAGAATCGGGTGCACCTTCAATGGAATGATTTCAATTCATTGAATTCTCAGAAAATTCCAGTCCTGGCCATCTATTCCAGGAGCATGCAGTAGGTGGCACCTAAAAGCTCTTTGGAGGCGAGCAGGCGCCATTTGAGCAAAAGCAGCGGCCGCTGCAGCAGCTGGCAGGGCTCAGAAGTCGGTGATCCAAGAGGGAGCGAGAGGAGGAGGGCCGGAGGACGCCCGGGCTGGGCGGTGCAGGTGCGGGGTGTGCGGGGTGTGAGGGGAGCGCGGGGTGTGCGCGGCGCAGGTGCGGGGTGGGGCGGCGTAGGTGCGCAGGGGCGCGGGGCGCGGGGAGCAGGTGCGAGGGGCGGGGCGCAGGTGCGGGGANGGCGGCGCGAGGGAGCGCGCGCCCCGCCTGCCTCAGGAGGAGCCCGGCGCGGCACAGCCTGCGCCGCCCTGTCCTGTGCGAGGCGAGCTCGAGCTCCGGAGCAGCTCCGCGCAGAGTTGTGCGGCTCCTCAGGTAAGGATCCCCCTCCTTTGCTGTGGCTTCGGCGCGTCCGCATTGGGGCCCCGATGGCCTGGGCATCCTTGCTCGCCAGCCCCTGCGAAGGGATTGCCGCCATCTGGGAGGGAGTCAGCCATCCGGATCCCGGAGTTGGCCAGCGGGAAAAGCTGCGTTTCTGTATCCTTGTCGGGGAGGGTGTGCTTCTTGGTCCCCGTGGCTGTAACGTGTTCTCTAAAACAGAGAATCTGTGTCTTACACTTACTTGGGATTCCTTCCAAAACAGGAGTTAGTGTTTTAGGAAATCCCGTGGTGCAGGTGTTTCTATTGTGGAAGTTGATTGAGTGGGTTTGCGGAAGTCCTCAAAGATGTGGTTCGAGGTGAGCAAAATGCAGAGCACACTGCCGCTCGGGTTTGCTCAGCATGTTTTCCGACCACACCGCAGCCCTTGACGGGCTTGGCTGAGACTCGGCTATGCATTTTCATCCTCCTTTTAAAGAATGTGCCTCATGGTCTCTACATGTGTCCCCCCCCCCCCGTCTCCCTGGTGGAAGGGCAGGCGTAGGAGAGGCGCCGAACCCCTTCTGCAGTTGTAAGAATGTGGCTTCTCCAAGATGACAATGACTCCTGTCGGCTCCCGGGCTCCCTGCAAAGCACTACTGGCTTCTCGCCCTGAGTCCTCTGTTCGCCGGCAGTCCGGCCGGAAAAATGCTGGTTTTCTCCTTTAAAACCAGTTCCTGTTCTTGGGGGTTTGGGAGACTTTTCAACTGCAAGGTCTGGAAGTCCCCGGCTCTCTCCGTGGGCGGGTGAAATACAGCTCCTGGTGGGATTCAGTCTTTCCAGCTGTGCAGTGACACAGCTTCCCGTCCTGGGGGAGTCATTCTACATCGCTGCCCTTATTAACTTTGGAACGACCCCCTTCCAAGCGAGAAGCTAGTCTTAGCGTAGGAGAGCTTTCCTGCTTTGAACTAAAAACCTATAAAATATTCTCTTTAAGGAAGATTTTCTAGGTAACAATAAAAAGCTGGAGCTTTTTACGTTCCAGATCAGTCCAAATGCGCTTCTTTTCCAGTGGCATTTGGATTTGAAGAGGTGGAGTGGGAGGGAGAGAAAAGGGGAGGGTAAAATTAGAATAAATTTAACAAGTTTGTGGGGGGATAATACTATTTTTTGGAGGGTCGTTTCCTGAAATTGCAAATTGTCAAGGGTTCTGTCTGTGGAAATGCAGGAGCCCAGCATTCCTATGGGCTGAGGCATTGGAAGACCCGTAGTTCATCTTACAGAAACAGGAGGGGCAAGGCAGGGAAACATTTTCATCCTCTTTAACAGACAGGTTAGTTTGGTAAAGGGCATCGTCCCCGGTGAGCATAGGGAAGGGAGCTGGGAAAGGCGACTGTCTCCCAGCGCCTAGAATCGCTGCTTCCTCCCCAGCTTCTTTTGCAGACGGCAATTACACCTGCACGGTTATTGCAGAAACCTCCGGAATCTTTTCTTGTTACAGCTTTAACAGTTGTTCCTAAGGAGAGACGCAGAAAACACCCAAATTGAATTCGAAGTTGTGGGAGTGCTTTTGCGCTTGTGTCCGGCAATCGGGCGTTCTCAGCAATCGGTGAACGCTGCCTCCGCTCGCGCACCTGCCCATCTTACTGAAAAATCCGAACCTCTGAGAAATCACAAGCGTTCTTTGTCAAAAAGAGAGCGCATCTGTGACAGTAAACACGTTTGTTCTTCTAATTTTGTTGCCATAGTTGATATGTAATTAACCTATTGATTTGGACGGAGTCGTCCTTTTCCCCCCAAGATAAATGCAGTGAATTTTTGCACTAAAAAATTTCTTTGTTATAAAGAGGAGCACTTGTTTTTCTGGGGTGAGGAGGTTGCCTGCAAACTGTCTTAAGTTAGAAAGGGCTCAGTGCTGACCTGTAACTTTCAATTCAGCTAACCGCTGTGTCCCATTCTCACCTCTAAGGTGGGTCNGTTTTTCTGGGGTGAGGAGGTTGCCTGCAAACTGTCTTAAGTTAGAAAGGGCTCAGTGCTGACCTGTAACTTCCAATTCAGCTAACCACTGTGTCCCATTCTCACCTCTAAGGTGGGTCTGTCTGTCTATCTATCTATCTATTTATCTATCTATCTATCTATCTATCTAGTACGGCTACTCACCATGGGCAGATGTCTCTTTAAAGACACAACTGATTTCTAGGACATTGTTTTTGGTTACGATTTTTTTAGGAAAATACTTGCTCTTAATCAAAAGGGAAGGTGATGGTTGTCATACAGTCACGATTGCTAATGTTGCTTTGCAAGTTGAATTTACACATGCGTGTACAATTGAAGATTAACCTGAAGTTGTTTGACTTCAAGTCAGGCTTTACTTTTTATTTTATTATGAGTCTTACAAGGTTCTCTGCCTTCACCAGGTAAGGATTCTTCAAAGTGCTGAGAGCAGGTGATCTCCCAACCTCTCTTGTTTTGCTCTCACCATTTGCAAATTCAGGAAAGAAAGATGCCTTATACCTCTGTCCTTAATGCAGTTAAATTGTTTTCCTATAAATCAGTACTGTTCAATATAAATTAAGTGTGTGAACCACATGCATAAATTAAAATCTCCAAAGACTCACGTTAGAAAAGTAAAAATAAATAGGTGTAATTAATTTTAATAATATATTTTCTTTAGCCCAGTCTATCAAAAATGACATTTTAAAGATGTGATTGATACAAAATACTGATAAGATATTTTACAAGTTTTTTTTTCACGCTAAGTCTTACACATATGGAACATCCAATTTGGATTAGCTGTATTTTAAGAGGTCAGTGGCCCATGTGGCTAGTGGGTATTGTATTGGCTAGCATGGCTGTGAAATGTTAACTTTTTGACAAAGCAATTTAAAAGCTGAAAGGTTAGCAGCCATTAAACCATTAAGTTGAACCAATTAAACACCATCAAAAATAAATATACAGATAATCTCAAATTCTGTAAGACCTGTGTCTTACCCTTCCCTACCGTTAGCTAGTTGTGCAATCTTGACACCTATTTTTGCTTCAGTAAAACAGGAAGATTGGGTCAAAGAACTGGTTGGGTCAGATACCTTGAGCCAAATACCTGGTTCTTTGAAAATTAATCAGTAGATAGACTTGAGGATTCAACCCACTTGCAGCCTAGGGATCTGTTGTAGCAGAAACAAAGGAAGCTGACATCCTGCTGGCTGTCGCCATTTTGCACAAGTACTGTTTGCTTCTGTCCAATCCCTGATGGCAGACGTCAGCAACTGAGTCCCCATGTCCCATTGGAGATCACTCAGTTTTCATATTTAAATTCCTTTACTGGGCAGGTAACAGCAAATCCGTTGTAAAATCAATAAACAGCGAGTGAGCATATATTTACTGCACGATTGAATATGCTTCACGGATCTTTTCAAATTATCCTTTACTGGTGTGTGTATGTGTTTTCGATGTTTCTATCCATTTTAACACCATGAAATAAAGTTTGGTGAAATGCAACGCTTTATAATCGACTGACCCATGAATACTGACTTCTCGAAGCCCAGAAACGAGGGACCTTAATGAAAAGATGTCAGTTTCTTCACCCGGCCGCTGGATGGCCTCGCCCATGGGTGATCAGTGAGTGATGGAGGGGCAGGGTTTCTGTCACGTGGCCGGCTGTCTCAAAATCAGGACAGGAGGTTAAAGAGAACAGCATCTTGTATGAAAGCAGTTTGTGCAGTGTTGTTCTAAAGCCGAATAATGTCTGGAAAGTGATTTGGTTTCTAAAGTAAGCTGATGTAGAGACTGTCCTTTAGGACACCCCCTCCTTGCCTCCCTTTCCTTCTGAAGCTGGACTCTAGAAGGGTCCATGTGCTCATGAGAGCGGAGAAAGAGGAGCTCTTGGAGGGGGACACTTTCCTCCCTAGGTCATCTTCACCCTCCGATTGTCTTATTGGAGCACACCCGTGACTTTCAACGTGGAGTTTGTCTTCAGCTGACACTGGGCAAGGGGGGAAATGACCAGTGTCCAAGTCTCTGCATCCAGAACAAAGCCAGCAGCTCACCCAGCTCTACCACAGCGAAAATCCAGCTCCATGGCATTTTCCTTTCTGTATGAACTCGGCCATGTCCTCCTAACCGTGCTGGCCCAGCTATCACCCCCACCTGCCAGCACACATGCGTGCGTAAGGTCAGTGGGCTCTCTCTCTGTCCCCCCAGCTCTGAGATATCCCCTGAGATTGACAGAAAGCTCTCTGTGGAGTAGTCCCCTGACACTGGGGATACTACACACCCGTTTATCTTTCTGTCTTTCTCACTCATTAGTGATCACTTGATATCTACCCCTCTTTGAGTAGATACTGTGTATTCACACCCAGTGATAACGCTGGTTCCTTACAATCGACTGCCCCGCATGCATGCTAACTGTGTCGGTACCTACCCTCCTCTTCCATCAGCTCTCCATCAGATCTGCTCTTAGCAAGGAATTGTTTCTGGAGATTGAGTCAGAGAACATACACGGCCATCCTTGATTAGCTGGATGCATGTTGCATTTTTAAAGTCA
>NW_023227993.1:0-805 GCF_002007445.2 Ailuropoda melanoleuca
TGTGAAGTGGAAAGAGCACTGAATCCATATCAAAAGACTGGAGATTCAAATACTGACTCTGTCACTTACCCGCTTATGTGAGCTGGAGAAATGTGCTTAACCCTTATAAGTCAAGTTTACTTCTTTGTAAAATGAGGTTTGTAGTGAGAATTTGTGAAATCATGGGAAAGCTCCTGGCACAGTGTCCGCTATGCTGTGGGTGTTTGTCAAACATGAGTTGAATCTGGATCTGACAATGGCACCATTGACCAAGCATCTGATCCATAAGCATTGCTCTTAATCAAGGACTCTTCATTTATTAAATTCCTACACTGCAGCTGCAGCCCATGACTGATGTTGGAGTTCACAGGGATTTGCAACAAGAGTCCCATAAAACAATAATCTATTTCCTAGTGAGACTCACACAGAGACTGATCTCCTCTTCGGGATTTGTTGACAGAGAAGGTGCAATAAACATTGGCGAAGCAATCACCTTGTTTAAGGTCATCTGCCATACCCACGTCTGCTGCTCTAAGTATTTAAAAACGTGTAAGGATTTTTCAGTTAGGAATCTGTCAGGGAGAAAGAACATGCTTCAGAAAGAGGTTAAGAAACTGTGTTCAAAGATTCTTGCCTTTTGAGAATATGTGATTAGCACCTATCAAAGGAGGCAGAGCTCTGGACAAGAGCCAAAGGAATAGGGCTGTGGCCCAGGTTTGGTGTTTGTCAACGTCAGCTGACCTGCTGGTCAGACATCAATGGATATAAATTCCAAACTGGAGTTTTGAGCTTAGACTAACAACCCCATTCCTCTGTTTTTGTTTTT
>NW_023227994.1:0-805 GCF_002007445.2 Ailuropoda melanoleuca
GAAATGTCAGCCCTCCTTCTTAGGATACTTACCAGTGGCTTGAAAAGTACCCATGTGTTCACACAAAGGAAACATCGTTCACGTAACGATGTATCTGTTTCCTAAGAAGAAAAGAGCATCTCGGAGACCCTCAGATGTTTACCCTAGAAATGATTCTACTCGTGAGGTTCACATGCTCTAAATGACTTTGCACGATAGAGCTGTTTAGCTTACATGGCAGATACATCACATCTTCATAAATGCGGACTGCACAACGCCTAGGTTTGCTTTACAAACTGTATTGTCTATGGTGGTGTTTTTCTAAAGGCAAAATCTCCAGTGACTGTATTTTTGTAACTATGCACATTGCGTTGACTATGAAAACGCATGTTGGGTAAATTTAACAGAGTGCAAAATTAAGTACGTAAAGTGCCATATTTACAAAGATACGGCGTGTTCCCCAGTGGGCAGGGCCTCTTGGTAATTACATTTGAGGCAGAGACTTTCAGTCCAGCAATCCCATTTCTGGGTGCTTATTGAAAAGAATTGCAGTCAGTTGGAGCGCCTGGGTGGCTCAGTCAGTTAAGCATCTGCCTTTGGCTCAGGTCATGACCACAGGGTCCTGGGATCGAGCCCTACATTGGGCTCCCTGCTCAGCACAGAGTCTGCTTCTCCTTCTCCCCCTGCTCGTGTTCTCTCTCTCTCACGCTCGCTTGTTCTCTCTCTCTCAAATAAATAAAGTCTTTTTTGAAAAAAGAATTGCATAAGATCTTATGTGCGCTCCCGTGTTCATCACAGCACTGTTCACAACAGCCAAGGTGTGGAA
>NW_023227995.1:0-805 GCF_002007445.2 Ailuropoda melanoleuca
GAAGAATGACACAGAAAGCTCCATGTTATTTGGCCCCATCAACTTGTACCTTATTTCCTGCCTTTCGATTTTATTCTGTACATACTAGCAATGACAAACAGTTTTACAAACACGGAGGCTTTTCTCTATTTTTCTTTTCCTAAGATGCTTCTTTTTACCTAGATGCCTTCTTTTCTCAGTCTTGAGACATCCTGCTTATAACTTCACAATCCAAGTCGGATGACCTTATTCAGAAAACCTTCCTTGACAGCTCAGGCAGAGACCATCACTCCCTCCTTGCTTTGCTACTTTCCTATCTTGTATGTACTTTTGTTATTGCATTTATCAGGGAGGATTATCAGTTACTTTTTAACACAAAAATCCTTCCACGAGTTTATGGGCCCCTGGGGGACAGAAACATTGTTTTCATTCATGCCCATATCCCACTATCTATTTTCCCTTTTAATTTTATGTTGCTAGTTCCCTGCATGACTCATCTTGTAACAAACTGCCCTTTGACATAATTTCTGATTGAATTATTACATATAGACTAGTGTTTCTTCTTGTTTTCTTTTTTTAATTTTCTACAAAGAGTTTATAAACTTCTTGAAGGCTTTGGCTACATCTTATTATTCTTTATATTTACCAAGGTGTCTTATACAGTGGCTTTCAAAGAGTAGATGGAACAGGGGTGGGTGGGATGATGCCTGGGGGGTGGGGACTGTTTTGTTCTGATTCACTCCATTCACTTTCCAGAGATGACGAAACCACTTCTGGTTCATTTGGTCTGATCTGGGAGCTTGCTTTTTCCTCCAAACCTTTTTTT
>NW_023227996.1:0-805 GCF_002007445.2 Ailuropoda melanoleuca
GATAACCGGGTCCCGAGTCAGTGAGGGTGACAGAACGTGTGTGAACCACAAGCACCAGGAGGAAGGCAGGAGGGCATCCAATAACAACAAAGCCTCAGGTAAAGAACTGAGCAGCCCGATTCTGAACACTGCACATCGCAGGGGGTCCCCCAGGGTCCCACTGGGTGGGCGGTGCTACGGTCCCCGTTAGACAAACAGAATGCCCTTTTCACGCCTTCTCCGCCACAAGGGAAGGAGCTGCACCTGGAAACCGGAGACTTCGTCATGTCCAGAGGCTGTATTTCCTCTCCAGGAACATGCCATGGCTTCGCCATATCTAATCGAGTAAATATGCACAGAACAGACTCCCAGGGAAGCTTAGCGATACAGCGTGACATCCGTGACATTTCGTTCAAAAGCCAGGCCAGCACGGTTTACGGCATCATTTCCCACGTAAATGTGTTTTGCATCCCTCAGGCAATGACAAAGAAACGTGTATCAGGTTCTGTCCCTCAAAGTTAGAAACCCTGATGCCAGCCTGTCTTCTGTAAGTCACACCCGGATTTCTGCCTAAAACAAACTACCCACTCGGCCTGAGTGAACCGAATACTGTCTTCTTTACTCTTTGCCTGCTGGCACCATGATCTTCCACGGCATTGACAATGCATTCTTTGTATCTCTTGTAATATCTTACCTCTGATTTTTCTAGTTTGTGTCCTACACAGACTGCACATTCCTTAAGGTGAGGAATGGTGTTTTGGGGTCTTCGCTTAAGCAAGTTTTCTCAATGAGACTGAACATTTCAAAGCATTTACTTTTTTTTTTT
>NW_023227997.1:0-805 GCF_002007445.2 Ailuropoda melanoleuca
ATAAAATGTGTCCTTGGACCTTTATCCAAAAGGGGGAGGCACTGACTGTGGGCTGAGCCCCGAGCACTCTGCGCCGGGCCGTGGGCCCTAGCCCCTGCACGTGGGAGCTGGGGCTGCCCACATGGCTCCTCCTGACTCCAACAGCACCTCACAGCATGGCTCAGACGGAGGGGTTCTTGGCCTGCTGCACGAGCTCAGAGCCAGCAGCCCTGGCTTCTCGCAGGCAGGGCTGGGGCTTGGTTTCCTGTCTTTCCGGAAGCCTTCCTTCATGACCCCCTCAACTCCTGGTTGCCAAGGGATGAATAAAGATGTACACTGGCCCACAGGCTAGTTGGGCAGTTGATCTAAAAACACACACAAAAATTAAATAATGAAGATTTAAAACTAGATCTAGAGGGCGAGGTGACAGGAAGAATTCGATTTACAAGATAATGCTCGTCAAACTGTCCTTCTGTAAGAAGCTCCATTGGCCCAACGCTACGGGATCTGACTGGACCAACAGTTGACATTGAAACTTTTGAGAGCCAGCTCCTTCTGCCTGGCAGGTGCCGGGGCAGCAGTGTGATTTGAGACAAGAGGGATGAATTGGGGACGGGTTCCTGGAGGAGAGGTTCGCACTGGCTTTGGGGAGCCGAAAGAACAGCAGGAAGGGTGTTGTGGCACGTTGTTAGGCCACGCTGACTCACCACAGACAGCACATTAGCCAGGGCGGCGCCCAGGTAGGCCGCAAACAGTGCTGCAAAGAGAACCGAGAAACAGTCCGGTGACTCGCGGCGCCTCAAGCTCAGCCCACACGTTATCTCCC
>NW_023227998.1:0-805 GCF_002007445.2 Ailuropoda melanoleuca
GGAAAATACATAGCCATCCAAGCCTCACTCAAAAGAATAGAAAATCTAAAAAGCAGTTTTTATATTCTCACCTCAAGAAGCTGGAACAGCAACAGAGGGATAGGCCTAATCCAAGCATGAGAAAGCAGCTGATCAAGATCAAAGCAGAAATCAATGAATTAGAACCAGGAGCACAGTAGAGCAGATCAACAGAACTAGAAGCTGGTTCTTTGAAGGAGTAAAGAAAATTGACAAACCATTGGCAAGACTTATCCAAAAGAATAGAGAAAGGACCAAATTAATAAAATTTTGAATGAAAAGGAGGAGGTCACAACCAATACCAATGAAATTGGAAGGATTATTAGAAACTTTTATCAACAGTTTATGCAAATAAATTAAGCAATCTGGGAGATGGAGGCCTTCCTGGAAACCTATAATCTATGAAGAATGAAACAGGGAGAAATTAATTTTTAAACAGGCCAATTAATTATGAAGAGATTGAAACAGTGATTAAAAACCATCCAAAAAACAAAACACCAGGACCAGACGGTTTTCCTGGGGAATTCTACCAGACATTCAAAAATGAAATAATACCTATTCTCCTACAGCTATTTCAAAAAATAGAAACAGAAGGAAATCTACCAAACTCATTTATGAGGCCAATATTACCTTGATCCCCAAACCAGGCAAGACCCCATCAAAAAGGAGAATTATAGACCGATTTCCCTAATGAACATGGAAGCCAAAATTCTCAACAAGAGCCTTGCTAATAGAATCCAACAGTGCATTAAAAGGATTATCCATCATGACCAAGTGCAATTCATCC
>NW_023227999.1:0-806 GCF_002007445.2 Ailuropoda melanoleuca
AAAAAAAAAGAATGCAGACTATGTACATAAGATAGATATAAGTTTCTTGGCTTTGCCAGCTTGGAAACCATGACTTTGTCTTCATTTACATAATTGTCCTAAGTTCCTGAGGTAAGCAGCCACAGACACCAAACACTGTCTTCCATCTCTCTGGCGAAGGGATCAGATGTATGGAGGCAGGTCAGTGAAGGGGTCAAAGAGGAGGACCTAGACTATTCTAGAGTTATGACTACTTCATCCTGGCTCCCAATTTACAATCTGAGTTCTTAACTTCTCTGAGCCTTACTTTCCCAACTATAAAACAGGGAGAACAACAGTACCTACCTTACAAAGTTGCTGTGAGTATTGAATGAGAATATACCCATAAAGCACTTAGTATTGTGACTGATCCACAGGAACCGCTGAGTAATTGTTGGCTATTATCGCCATTACGGGCAAAGGACCTTAATTCCCTTCCTTCTGTATAAAAATGTGCAAACACATCAAAGGATGATTTAGTTTCCCTTTATGTGGACATTCGTGTGGTACATTGGGAAAAGCATAGCACTTGGCACTAGGAGATCTGGTCCTAGTCCCAATTCCACCCCTAACTAATGTCAGAAATCACATGCCCAAGCTAGGCCTGTTTGTCCATTTGTTAAATAAAATAGGTAAACTACTATTGCTATACCCCTTTCTATCCAACACTCTGCCCTAGAGAAATACAAACAACAAATAAATCAGGGTCTTTAGATATGGCTATAATCTACAGTAGGTAGAAATGAAGGTCTTTGAGCTAGTAAGTCATAGTTTTTAAAGCCTAAAAG
>NW_023228000.1:0-806 GCF_002007445.2 Ailuropoda melanoleuca
AAAAAATATTGTTGGATCCTTTGGTTCTGCTCAGTTGTTGTTAAATCGCCTTTGGAACAACTAAGATACAGTTTTTTCTTGTACAATCCATCTAGTACCGATGTGTAAAGTAGGCACCCAACACAGGCTGTAGGGGAATTAAGCAATACTGAAGAAAGACGAGGGCCACAGGAGTTCTGTAATACAAGGACAATTCTGCATATTCTTAGGGAAAGGCTCCCATAGTCCCTAAAAAGCTTATAATATAAATTACGACTAGGTTCTCAGGTTTTAAATCTCTGGTTAATAGGTCCAAGGGTGCCACTTTGTGGGATAGATTTCAAAACAGAATAGAGAGGGAGAAAGAAAGAGACAATATACAGAAGTATTTGAATTTCTTTTTCATTTGCTCACTGGAAGCCTATTGGCATGTGGTGTGTTCACTACTTTTGTTTTGCTTTGTTTCAAAGCACACTGAACCCATCTTCAACTTTCTGAGAAAATATCTCTGTATTTTTGATATTCACTAAACAGCACGATTTTATTCCTCCTTTTCTTGAGAAATCTTTCCCATATTATCATATCGATTTGTCCAATCACATACAGAACCAGCTTGTTAAACTGAAGAAAACGAACTGTATCTCCATAGAAACGGCAGAAGTTTTGGATGGGATTTAACAAGACAGCTTTAAACCATCAGAACGTGAATGCGCCCCAGCCCTCGTTGGTCAAATCGCGGGGCCCTTCATCTTTCTAGCATCTCATCTCATTAAATAATTTCAGTCGTGGTAATGGTTTTTTAAGCCCAAGTCAGGAGGGAAAAAAAA
>NW_023228001.1:0-149 GCF_002007445.2 Ailuropoda melanoleuca
TGCTGGGCATTTTCTGAGAGTCAGAGCAGCATTGGCTGAATCTCAGCCTCTGCCTCAGAACAGAGGGGATCATGGACCATTCACCACTGATGTTCTGGCCACTTTAACTCTGTTTCTGTTGGTGCTGCTCAACCCTGCAGCATCCCGGG
>NW_023228001.1:479-747 GCF_002007445.2 Ailuropoda melanoleuca
CTCTATCCTCGAGGTTCCCAGTGCAGATGACACATGACAAGCCACCCATAGAATGGCTCTGTCTTATTCATCCCTGTATCTCTCATGCCTCACACAGCGCCCAGCACATAGTAGGAGCTCAATAAATAGCAATTTCCTTGGAGAGTGGGACAGCATAGCGTTCAAGTCTCTGGCATTTGGAATCTGGGAACTTGAGATTGGATTACAGCCTGTCCAGTTATGTGCTGTGCAGCTCTGGGCAGGTCACTTCATCTCTCTGAAACCCAGT
>NW_023228002.1:0-806 GCF_002007445.2 Ailuropoda melanoleuca
AACTTTAAAAAATAAACCCAAATAACTTGATTAAAAAATGGACAAAAGAGTGAAACAGACATTTCTGCAAAGACAATACTAAAATGACCAACGGGTATATTAAAACATGTTCAAGATCATTAGTTAATACAGAAATGCAATCAAAACTACAATGAAATATCACCTCATATCTGTTACTATGGCTAGTATTAAAAATAAATTAATCAACTAAAACAAAATAAATAAATAAATAACAGGTACTGACAAAGTTGTGGATAAATTAGTAGAACCCTTGTACACTGTTGGTAATGTAAAATGGTGCAGAAGTTAGGGGAAATAATAAACTTACTGTATGATCCAGTAATTTCACTTCTGGTTATATACCCAAAATAATTGAATTGGAGTCTCAAATAGGAATCTGCACACCCATGTTCACTGCAGCACTATTAACAATAGCCACAATATAGACACAACATAAATGCTCCTCAACAGTTGAATATGTAAAGAAAATGTGGCATATACATGGAATGAAATATTCAGCCTTAAAAAAGAAGTAAATATCTGCCTTGTGATAACGCAGATAAACCTAGAAGACATATTATGCTAACTGAAATATACCAGTCACATAAGATCATATACTTCTTGATTTCATTTATATGAGGTATCTGAAACAGTCAAACTCATAGAAGTAGAGAATAAAATATTAATTGCCAGTGTCTGGAGGGTGGGGGAAATGAGAAGTTGTTACTCAATGGAGATAAAATTTCATTCATGCCAGAATAATAAATTCTAGAGATCTGCTGTGCAACATAGATACTATAATTAAC
>NW_023228003.1:0-4081 GCF_002007445.2 Ailuropoda melanoleuca
AATTTTGGATGCATATAGAAAAAATTCTGGTAAGATTTTTGTTGCATTTGGGCCGTCAGATGGTATTCATGCGTAGATTTATACATCCCACATTTTTCCTTGATTCGGGAGTATCTTAGAGGTATTGGCAGGTTCAGTTCCAGACCATCACAATAAAGCAAATATTGCAGTAAGCCAAGTCAGATGAATTTTTTGGTTTCCCGGCGCATATAAAAAATTACGTTTACACTACACTGTAGTCTACTAAAGCGTGCAGTAGCATTGTCTTAAAAAACAATGCGCATACATTAAAAAGCCTCTTGCTAAAAAATGCTAGCCATCAGCTGAGCTTTCAGCGAGTTGTAATCACTGATCATAGATCACCATAAGAAATAGAATAATAATGAAAAAGTGTGAAATATTGGGAGAATTACCAAAATGTGACACAGAGACGTAAAACAAGTAAATGCTGTTGGAAAAATGGTGCCGATAGATTTTCTTGATGTTGGATTGCCACAGACTTTCAACTCCTAAAAAATGCAGGATCTGCGAAGCACAATGAAGTCAAGTACAGTAAAACAAGGTAGGCCTGTATGTGATTTTCCAGTTTGGGGGCATGCTTTTGCCACATTTGTTTGTTTGAGGCTCACCCCCAAAATTAACTATCTAAGATGGAAATATTTAGCTTCTCAAATGGAAATGTCTAGAGCTGGACCTACAGAGGTCAAGAAGATCATAACCTAAAGACTTAAACCTGAAGAGGAACTTAATCCTCCTGGGCTTGTGTTAGTCTTCCTACATGGTGTTACTTGGTTAAGAGTAGTGCTGGAGACCTCAGCTGGAAGGCAAAGGCCCAAGATAGCTTCGAACTGGTCTTTAACCAAATGCTCATTGATCTCGCACTACCTGTAGGGCATACTCTGAGGTCTAGGGAGTTAGAAAAGGTGATGGGCTTGCCTCTGTGGAGATTCTAGTCTTTTTATGGCATTTGTACCAACGTGAACAAAACAAGGCAGTGTGTGTGGATAGAAGAGAGGAAGTCAGGAGTGATTAAGGATGCTACTCCTGAGATAGATGCAGGGGCATTTAAGTGGGACCGCAGAGGAAGGGGTCACTTAGGAAGAAAGGAGAGGGGATGATTCCAGGTGGAAGCCATGTACATGGGAAAGGGCTGTGTATATTCAGGCTCTGGTTAGTGTTTCCAGCTTGGTTGGCATAGGGGAAAGAATGGTTGAGAAGGCAGGTTTGGGCTTCATTTATAGAAGGCTTGGATGCTAGTACAGTATGTGGGTTATTGAAGGGAGGGCAAGAAGAAGATTAATCAGACGGTAGGGCAAGGACACATCTGTTTTGCGAATTGCCTTAGTCTGAGCAGGTAGTGTGGGTCCTGGTAGCAGATGTTGAGTGAATGCTGGCTGAAATGATTTGAGTGGAGAGGGACAGGACTGGAAAGGGACAGGGTTGAGGAGGGATGTGGGACTCGCAAGGAGGAACCCAAGTGACCCAGCAGTTCATTGGATGAGGGGTGTGTAAATGCATAGGAGAGAGTTCGTAAGACATTGACCCCTGCAGCCTGGCAGAATCCTGGTACCACTGATAGAAAAAGAAACCTTGGAAGGGGGAATTTGCTCGTGACTGTGCTGGGTGCGAGGTACCTAGGGAGGAGAGGGAGTGATAGAAGGAAGAGGAGAAAAGAAAAGTGAGTGTGTCTCTTTCCTTCATGCCTTTATCCACATCTTTATCTCCTGCCAAATCTGTACTCCTGCCAAGAACCTCAAGGATTCTTTTACATAAGACCTGTATTTGTGCCTTTATTTCTATACCCAGGCCAGGATGTATTTTGCCAGGCAGCTCTTCCTGGACAGTGGATTTAGGAACTTACATTTTAAAGAAGGTGTGTGACCGTTGTGCTAGTGTATGGGAGAGAGCGTTTCTCTTTACCATTTTTGCTTGATTACTGCCATTACCTTTATATAGATATAATAGTGGGAGTTTGCAAATTATCTGATTTTTGACTTTTTCCTTTTTGAAGTTTTTTTTTTTGTTAACATTAAAAATAGGTACAGAATACTCTAAATTATTCATCAGCTGTGGAAACTTTGCTCCAGTCATTCTTTTTTTTTNCCATTCTTTTTTTTCTGTTTCTTTTTAATTTTTATATCATTTGGCCAGTGACTGGATAGGTCAGTGATTCCATATCCTTTTTGGGTTGAGAAATTTTGTGTAAACATGAGTCTGACTGTGTAATTGTTTTGAGAAGTTACTATATTTCAAAAGAAATAATTATCCCCATTGTTCTTTATGTATGATCTAAATACTGAAATTAAAATGGATGCTTCATTCAGTGCAAATTATATATGCGGTTAATTTTCTTCTTTTTTTTTTTTCCTAATGTAGCGTATTCTGNTAGCATATTCTATATTTTAAACTTTCCCCCCCTTTAGACACTTGTCTTAAAGTGCTGTAGTGGAGTGAGAACAGCAATGATAGTAAGGAAAGTTAAGTAAACATGAAATTAAAAAGGCCATAGAGTACATTTTGGTAAACCAAAATATTGCTTGGTGGCATAAAACCACAGATCCATTCCAAAAAAAAAAAAAACATGCGGAAATGTGGTTTTGCTGTCTGTCATGCAGTCTGTTTTCAACTGTCAGAAACATACGCTGCTTTCTGGGGTATTTTTTTTTCAAGTCTGACCACAGCTTTTAATTTCCTTCACTCCACCCACACCTCCCACCACACCTCCACGTATCTGGTTCTAATTTATGGGTGATTTAAATGGAATGACATAATCATCAACCAGCAGAAAGGTCAGCAGTTGTGGCAAAAGTTTCATGTCTCAGATGTGCTCGGTGCCAATTCTGTGCTCTTGGGAACTTCTGTAATCAGAACACAGTGAATGTCTTTATTTTTGGACTTCTCAATTTAAGTTAAATTGTGACCTTTAAAAGGTGGTTTTGAAGTGCTTTGTTTNGTTTTTAAGTGTTTTTTTTTTTTTTTTTTTTTTTTTTTTTTGCTAAAGAGGTAATATAGTTACATTAAAGAAATTTTAGAAAGAAAAAGAATCACCCATGATCCTTCCACTCTGAGCTCACTGCTGACCTAGGCAGAGGCTCAAGGCTGAAGCCTTACTGTCTCCACCAGTTGTGCTGTGGCTGTTGGAAAATTTTGTCTTCCTACCCTTCATCGAAAGTACTGGTCAAAGTTCAAAGGGTAATACATAAAATAGACACGTGTATGTTTTATTTCTTTTAAAAGTACAAAAGTACAAAAAGTATATGTATAGTAAAACGAAACCTTAGATCTTTAAATTAATTTTGATTTATTGGTAACTTTATGGTTTCTCTTTTTTGTGGGCAACACAATCCTAAATATTTTTTTAGGAGCTGCTCCTAATTTAGCCAGTAACTCCCTATGGTCTCGGTAGATTATATAACTTCCCTGAGTCTCAGTTCTTATGCGTATCTAGAAAACGAAGGGATAGGACCGGATCAATATGTTTTATAAAATGCTGGTTCCCAGGCCCCAGAACCTGGGACTTGGGCATCAGCATTTTCCTACATGCTCCAGGGTGATTTTAATGTGCAGCAGGGTCGAGAACCAGTGGATTAAAGCAGTGCTTCTCAAACTTCAGTGTGCGTACAAATCACGGGGGGTCCTGTTAAAATCACATTCTATCTCAGCAGGGTTGGAGTGTGCCTGCTGTAAATGCCCCAGTGATGCTGATGCTGCTGGTCCACTGACCACATGTCGAGTAGCAAGGAAGGAGCCATAAAATCTTTAAAATTTCTTCTGTTTCTTTGTCATTACTTATTTCCATGATATAGTTTATATAGTACATGGGGGAGTCCGTATGATGCTTGAATGACACCCCCGATTTCGGATGTCAGGATTGATAGGTAGTGTGATATCTGCATAACCTTTGCTTGCTGAGATTCCAGGCGTGCATCTCTGGAGCAGTTCAGCGAAGTGCAGTAGTTTTAATAGTACCTTGCTTCGGGTAGCCTGACTGCGTGCCGGCTGGTGGCTGGTAGGCTTGGTACATTGTTACAGAGAAGGGGGGCACTTTGCAGTTGTCCCTCCTTTGCTCACGGAGACCCCT
>NW_023228004.1:0-806 GCF_002007445.2 Ailuropoda melanoleuca
AATACATACCAGATAGCACTTAGCATTCCACTTTATGTTTTCCAGGGATCATCCTGGAAATGAAATGTTCAAAAATATATCATGTTACAATGGAACTTCAAAGATGAACTTTTGGAAATTTTAAGCTAACTTAACACAATTCGCGACAAATCAGTACGCTTCTGTTCAAATGAACTGTGAAATCATAAAACAAATTGTAGACACACCAAACCTTAGCCTGGTAATTGGTGGTTTGCAATTTGAGGACACTAGGGGCAAATTTTAGTTTTGATATTTTAGCCCTAAAAATGTAAAGAAAACCAGATGGCTTAATATACTGTGTGGCACTTAACTGGACACTGGTGGAATTCTAAGCCTTTGTTTACATGTATAACTTGTTTGAGAAAATAAACTTTCATTAAAGATACATGACCTTGAATATGTTGTTTGCTCCACCCATTCAACTGGATTTTTGTATAAAATGCAGAGAATCAAAGAAAAATGTAATACATGTTATCTTGTCTATTGCTTTGCCAAAAGAGGTAATTCACAATGTGTATTTTGAAGATAATTTTATAGTAGAATGACACAATCTTATTCCTGACTTAAAAGATGGGTTCACGTGTCTTAGAAGATCGAGAGAGCACTAAATAAGTATAGGGCTTTGGGGTGTGCAGGATTCAGCTTTGCTCCAGCAGACAGATGCTTTTTGTAAGATCAAAGACTATACTATACAATTCTTAAGCTTGTTTTCTATTTTCATACAGTATGGTTCATGTCTATGGCCTAAAGATATACTGCAGTTTTGCAATCTCACACTTGATGGA
>NW_023228005.1:0-806 GCF_002007445.2 Ailuropoda melanoleuca
ATAAATGCTTCCTGAATGATTGCACTTGAGGTGAGACAGACATTTACCTATTCAAACCACACCTGATGACATACTACAGAGTTGGCAGGCAAAACTGTATTCTCTCAATCACAATTCCTTCAAAAATCAAGATGTTAAGGAAGTGTTAATCTTGTCACGATCTTCACACTTAAAGCATAACAACAGCCACCAGTCATGGAATAATTACATTAGTCTTCTCCGGATGGACTTGTAGACTGTTTCCAATCTTCTGCTACCTCATACTAGGCTACAATAAACGGTGTGTGTGTGTGTGTGTGTGTGTGTCTGTGTGTCTGTGTGTCTGTGTGTGTGTCTGTGTCTGTGAGAGAGAGACAGAGAGAGAGAGATTTCACACAAGTGGCAGTGCACCTAGCCGATAAAAAACCTTAGAAGTAAAATTGCGTCAAGTATTTCAAAGATATTATTCTTTTTATTCTCACAGGAGTCCTACAAGGTGAGCTCCGTTGCTCCTCATACAGACAAGAAAATTAAAACTAAGGCTGAGTGGTAAAATGATTTCTCCTCCGTCACAGGGCCAGCAAGTGGTAGAGTGGAAGTTCTCACCCAATCCTAGATGCCCTGCCCATTCTACTCCCTTATAGTCTCATAAACGTTTTCCCATAAAGTCCCAAACAAATAGCATCATAGAGGACTCGGCCACACTTGAAGTCTGGAAAGCTTAAATTCAACGAATTAAAACAACGGCAGTAGTGATGGTTAAACAGATAGGTTTGTGAAATGTACTAGTCTCCAAAGATGGGTCTGGATTCTACGATATGAAGACA
>NW_023228006.1:0-806 GCF_002007445.2 Ailuropoda melanoleuca
AAGAATGAAACTGGACCATTCTCTTACACCATACACAAAGATAAACTCAAAATGGATGAAAGACCTCAATGAGAGACAGGAATCCGTCAAAATCCTAGAGGAGAACATAGGCAGTAACTTCTTTGACATCCGCCACAGCAACTTCTTTCAAGGCACGTCTCCAAAGGCAAGGGAAACAAAAGCAAAAATGAAAACTTTTGGGACTTCATGAAGATAAAAAGCTTTTGCACAACAAAGGAAATAGTCAAAAAAACTAAGAGGCAACTCATGGAATAGGAGAAGATATTTGTAAATGACATAACAGATAAAGGGTGTGTATCCAAGATCTATAAAGAACTTCTCAAATTCAACACCGAAAGAACAAACAATGTAGTGAAGAAATGGGCAGAAGACATGAACAGACATTTCTCCAAAGAAGACATAAAAATGGCTAACAGACACATGAAAAAATGTTCAACATCACTAGCCATGAGGGAAATTCAAATCAAAACCACAATGAGATACCACCTTACACCAGTTAGAATGGCAAAAATTAACAAGGCAGGAACAACAAATGTTGGTGAGAATGTGGAGAAAGGGTAACCCTCTTACACTGTTGGTGGGAACGCAAGCTGGTACAGCCACTCTGGAAAACAGCATGGAAGTTCCTCAAAAAGTTAAAAATAGAGCTATCCTACAACCCAGCAATTGCACTACTGGTTATTTACCCCAAAGATACAGATGTAGTGAAAAGAGGGGCCATATGCACCCCAATGTTCATAGCAGCAATGTCCACAATAGCCAAACTGTGGAAGGAGCTGAGATGC
>NW_023228007.1:0-806 GCF_002007445.2 Ailuropoda melanoleuca
GGCCTTTTCCTTTGTCTGCTTTTAAGATATTTTAAGATACTCTCTTATTCTTTAATATTCCTCCATTTCCTTAAGATATGACTAGATTTGGAGTTCTTTTATTTATCCTGCTTGAGAACTTCAGGGCTTCCGGATCTACAATTGGCTATCTTTCAACAGTTCTAGAAAATCATCAGGCATTATCTCTTTATTTTTTCCTCCTTCCCACTCTTTCTAGGACCCTTTTTAGAACTCTGATTTGATCTTATTTGAAGACTTCTCCTTTTATCCTTGAGGATTCTTATCCTCTCTTTCATTCTTTCCTATATGTTTTGGATAATATTTGGAATATATTTTGGATAATTTCTCTAGATTTATCTTCTCGTTCCTTAATTTCTTCACCTGTGTCTAATCTGACATATTATTCATTCACTGCATTCCCATATCAATTTATCAAATTATCTTTTTCAGATCTATTCCTGTTCATATTTTTTAATTTTTAAAATATATTAAATATTACATTTTGTGTTTAATCATTCTAATAGCTGTAATATCTTGCAGGTTGGCTCCTAGAGTCTGTTGTTCTGCTGGTTTCCAAACACCGTGACTTGTTTAATTTTTTCTATAAACTGTTAATTTTTAAAAGCATATATTGTGAAATTATTTGAAACCTGGGATAGCAGTTGGTTCTGTCAAAGAGGATTTTGTTTGCTTTTACCCATTGTCGGGGAGGGCTACCAAGCCGATACCACATTAGATTACATTGGGTTTCTTCTGGACCACACGCGTAGTAGTGGGAAGTCAAACTGCTGATGGGCATGAGGGTC
>NW_023228008.1:0-806 GCF_002007445.2 Ailuropoda melanoleuca
CATCCATACTGAGGTTTGATGGCCATTGCATATACACATACAAACAAAACTTCACTCTGCTAGAGCAAGTAATCTCATCTAATTTCTACTAAGAAGCAAGTGGACAATTCATTTCACGCTAATACTGTCATCGACCCGATGAGCTTCTTACAAATACCATACTAATCACAGTACTAAAATGAAAGTATACTTATTATATTGTCATGTATCTTTGGAGACAAGAGAAGTCTCCCAGATATTCCATAAACTGCAATGAACAAATCACTATTTCATTCACTGATAGAACAGGCTGGCTCCGACAAGGAGAGCCATGAATGTAGTTCAGTGAACATCTCTAAAGAACCTATCGTATGTCAAGATGAAAAAAGCATGATGATGCCATAATCCCTGCCTCTGTGAATCTTATATTTTAGTGGGGAATGCAGATCAATAAAAATATAATTTCAGTCTAATAGTGTGATAAGAAATGAATGTCAAGCAAGGAGCAAAACTTGACATAATTCAGGAAGTTGTCATAGGCTTTCTTTGAAGAGATGGTACCTCAGAAGAGCCTAGAAAAGAAAGAGAATTAGGCAGGTCAAGAAGTAGTTTGTTTACCTATTTGTTTATCTATATGAAGAAGAACAAACAAGAACAAAGTATGAAAGAGCCACTAAGTACAGAAAATGTGAGGTGGAGATGAAGAAGTTGAGGTTGGGGAGCAGGTGAGGGAAAGTCAGAGTGGATCCAGGTCCATGGAGCCCAAATTTTAGTGCTCTCACTCCCCTTGGCAGTACTAAAATAAATTTCAAGTACACATGTGATTT
>NW_023228009.1:0-806 GCF_002007445.2 Ailuropoda melanoleuca
CAAAAAACAAAAAACCAAGGCTCTGGCGAGAGTCACCCCCTCCTAGTATGGGCCACTCCAACAGCCTGTTAAGAGGAACACAGACTCACCTGGCCAGGCCTCTTCAATATGGGATCACTTACTATTCCCATGTAACATTGCTCTGTGGTTCTGAGCGATGCAAAAAGGCTTTCCTTGTGCACATTTTTGTTTTCTTCCACCAGTTCAGAAATAGCCGAAGAGCTCTTTCATAAGGCAGATCTTACCTTGTAGCTTTCTTACTCCAAACCCTTCAGTGATTCTTCATGGCTGTGAAGATAACAACAACAGTCTCCACCATACTGTGATTTGGCCCCTGCCCTATCCTTCCAGCCTCTCGAGGCACCCTTCTTCCCCTGTTTCATTTCCACTCTCCAGAGATTTGTCCCTCACTCTCAGCTCCTCTCATCGCCAGGCACTTTTCTGTATCAAAGGTTCTGTCACTGCTGTTTCCTTTGGGGGGAAGGCTCTTTTGTAATCATTCGTTCCCCTCACACACTCACCCTTTAGTGTTGGCTTGGACTCCAGGCACTTCTGCAGTGAAATCTTTCTCCCTGAGTAATCAGGTTTCCCCTATTCCATCATCCTGATGACAACGATGCCCACTGCACTTCTCAGATGGTTGAGCCCGTGCACTGCCTTTCCTGTCATCTCATCCCGGTTCAACATCAGCTGAACGCTTGGACAATTGACCCCTACCATGTGCCAGGATATCAGTTCTGCACTTCCCGCCCTTGGTGGGCTCCTCATTGCCAGCTGACCAGTGGGCAATCTATCTCCCAAATCCC
>NW_023228010.1:0-806 GCF_002007445.2 Ailuropoda melanoleuca
ACATCTTAGCTGTGGTGGATGAAAGCTTGTACCGTTTCAAGGTGGTTACTGGAAGCTCAGCTACAGTTCTAAAATGAGGGTTGGGCTCTCAACACGGCTGTCTTTGTTACAGAACAGGCTTAACGTTTCTATTGCCTACAGATCTTTGAGATCCTTCTGGACGGTCCACAACGTGGTGGCGCTGTTCTGGAGTTGATTCACTTCGCTGTCCTTGAGCTTCTGATTGATCACACTGGTCAAGCCAGCATATCCTAGGACGCACGGCAGGCTCAGAAACACTTCATTTTCAATGCCGTACATGCCCTTGACCATGGTAGACACTGGGTGAACGCGAGAAAGGTTCTTCAAAATGGTCTCCAGCAGGTCAGCAACGCTTAAGCCAATGGCCCAGTTGGTGTAGCCTTTCAGCTTGATGACTTCGTAGGCACTTTCAACCACCTGTTTGTGGACCTTCTTCCAGTTCTCTGGGTCTTGGTCAGTCCCCATGCCAGGGTTGAGCTCCTGGAGAGACACACCTGCCACATTCACTCCACTCCAGACAGGCACACTGGAATCACCATGTTCTCCTAAGACCCAACCATGACAGCTAGCGGGATGGATGCCCAACTTTTCTGCCATCAGGTAGCGGAATCGAGCCGAATCAAGGTTGCAACCACTACCGATGACACGATGTTTTGGCAGGCCACTGAGTTTCCATGTAACATAGGTCAGGATGTCCACTGGATTTGAAACAACCAGAATGATGCAGTTTGGGCTGTGTTTCACAATCTGTGGGATAATAAACTTGAAGACATTCACATTCCTCT
>NW_023228011.1:0-806 GCF_002007445.2 Ailuropoda melanoleuca
ACCGGCTTTGGTTTAATTCCCTAAACTCTCAGTCCCGTATCTAGCTGCTGGGGCATAAGTTCCATTGAACTGAATGAGGCCTGCTGCTGGAGAGTTAATGCGTAGGATGGCGTATAAGGGCAGCAGTACCAGGAACTCTTCTCTGGGAGTGAGTTTTGTTAAAGTCATTTCAACTTTTGAGCAAAGGAGGTCTGAATGGCTTTGCGTGTATCCTTTATTTAGGAGAAATCCTAGTGAAATCCCAGAGTAGATATGCTGAGAAAGAAAGATTCCTCGGGGAGCCAGATCTGTTGAGATCCAAGGAGCTGGCCTGGCTCCCCCAGCAATTGATGACGTATTGTTAGGAATAGTCGCACCATGGCTCTTTCCCTTGTTCCGGATTCTGCGGTGTGTTTCACTGTGCATGGTTGAAGAATGGCAGATCTGCAGTAGGTGGATTAACTCCATGTTGAGCACAAGCCCGTCAAATCCAAGCGCACCTGAACTGAACTGAAATCAGGGGAAGTGACATTCAGTCCTGATGTGGGTCTGATCCAAATTGTTGATCTGAAGCTTCAGCATCATTTCTTGCACTGGACTATAAGGCACTTTGAGGACAGCAAATGAGCAGCTTTGCATGTTAGTGGAGAAGGGTGGAAGAGCCAGGAAGTGGACCGAGCAATTCGTTTGTACACTAGCACTTTATTGAGATATAGGCCATAAATGGTTCAAACTTGTTCTTATTTTTGGCAGACCTAGAGCTGCCCCTGACAGATAGCCATCCACAGGGTGGGGTCAAAAAAGTCAAGATGGTGCCTGCAACTGTG
>NW_023228012.1:0-806 GCF_002007445.2 Ailuropoda melanoleuca
TTTTTTTTTTTTCTAATCATTCCCTTATTGGTATTCAGGTGGTTCTCAGTTTTTTTGCACCATCACAAACAGTGCTGAAATTACACAGCTTAATCCTATATAGATTTTCCCTCATAAGATTGGTTTCCAAAAGGAGGATTTTTGGTTACACAGTTGTCACCTGCAGAATCTATAAACAGTTTTGTGCATGTAGCAGAGTACTAGCTGATCTATTAAATGTGTAAATAGGATACGATAATGCTTCCTGTTGACCCTTTTCTCTTAACGCCCTTGTTCTCTGAGTCTGGGTTGGAACCTGGACATCAGTATTAAAGAGCCCTATAAACTGCCTTCTTAGTAACATAATTCAGAACATGTTAACTGTTACACGTATTGCTTATCTTTTGCAGCACCTTGTCAATACTGATAATGTGTGGGAGGGGAAACAAGATAAATAGCTTATTTACACAGTTATTTAATCAGCTAGCCTATATGTTCAAAATTGTTTATATTCTGTAGGTGACAGCTGTATAACCAAAGATGTCTAGAGCCAAAGACTGCTGCTAGAAAGATATTTTAATGAGATAATAGAGTGTGAAGTTTGAGTACTGTAGGATTTTAGAGGCCTAAAAGACCTTTGGGGACTGTGTGTTCCATTTAATTCAGCTAATAGGAACTATGAAAAATACTTTAGGCTGTGTTTTAATGCTAGAACTTGTGGTCTAGTTTGGGGCGCCTGGGTGGCTCAGTTGGTTAAGCATCTGCACAAAAGAATTTGATCAAATTTGATTAGTCGTGTAATAGCCCATTGAGTCATTTGGGTTATA
>NW_023228013.1:0-1734 GCF_002007445.2 Ailuropoda melanoleuca
AGGGTAGCTCAATTTTTAACTTTTTAAGGGACCTCCACACTGTTTTCCAGAGTGGCTGTACCAACTTGCCATCCCACCAACAGTGTAAGAGGTATCCCCTTTCTCCACATCCTCTCCAACAATTATTGTTTCTTGCCTTGTCTATTTTTGCCATTCTAACTGGCGTAAGGTNTATTTTTTCATGTGTCTGTTAGCCATTTGTATGTCTTTTTATTTAAAATTTTTGAGGAACCACTCAACTGTTCTCCGTAGAAACGGCACCGTTTTACATTCCCATCAACAGTGCACAAAAATATCCAATTTTTCCATGTTCTCAGTGACACTTACTACTTTCTGGGTTTTGTTTAGTTGCTTTTGCTTTATTTTGTTCTTTGACAGTAACTATCTTAATGGGTATGAGGGGACATCTCGCCATAGTTTTGATTTGCATTTTTCTAATGATAAGTGTTGTACAGCATATTTTTATGTAGTTATTGGTCATTTTCTTCTATGGAGTAATGTCTATATAAGTCCTATGCCTATTTTTAAATCAAGTTGTTTTGTTTTTGTTGTTGAGTTTTATTAGTTCTCTATATGCTTGGGATATTATTTCCTTATCAGATATGTGATTTGCAAATATTATTGCCTTCCATAGATTGCCTTTTTACTCTGCTGATAGTATCTTTTTTTTTTAAATTTATTTATTTGGAAGAGAGAGAGAGAGTGCATGCAGAGGAAGGGGCAGAGGGAGAGGGAGAAAATCTCAAACAGACTCCCTGCTGAGTGCAGAACTGGGTATAGGGCTCAATCTTACGACCCTGACATCACCATCTGAGCCAAAATCAAGAGTCAGATGCTTAACTGACTGAGTCACCCAGGCACCCTGATAGTACATTTTTGATGTATTTTTTTTTAATTTTCATGAAGTTGAGTTTGTCTATTTTTCTTTCATTGCCTGTATCCTTGGTGTCATATCCAAAAAATATTCGCCAAATAGAATGCCACGAAGTTTTTTTTTTTTTTTTTTAAGATTTTATTTATTTATTTGACACAGAGACAGCCAGTGAGAGAGAAAGCCAGTGAGAGAGAGACAAGCAGGGGGAGTGGGAGAGGAAGAAGCAGGCTCCCAGCAGAGGAGCCTGACGTGGGGCTCGATCCCAGAACGCCGGGATCACGCCCTGAGCTGAAGGCAGATGCTTAACGACTGAGCCACCCAGGCGCCCCACCATGAAGTTTTTACCTACGTTTTTTTCTAAGACTTTTACACATTTAGATCTTATCATTAGGTCTTTGAGTTAATTTTTGTATACAGCGTTAAGTAAGGTCCGGCTTTATTCTTTCACATTAGATATCCAATTTTCCTAGCACTATTAATTGAAAAAACTGTTCTTGCCCCATGGAATTATATTGGCCCCTTACTGAAAATCATTTGACCGTATTTGTGAAGGTTTATTTCTGGGCACTGTCTTCTATTCCATTGATCTATGTTTCAGTTTTTATGCCAGTACAAATTGTTTTGATCACTTTAGCTGTTTAGTAAGTTTTGCAATGGGGAGTCTGATTCCACTAGCTTTATTTTCATTTTAAAATTGTTTTGGCTATCGGGGGTCCCTTGAGATTCCATATCACTTTTAGAATGGATTTGCCTCCAAGACCATAATCGAGATTTTGATAGGGGTTGCAACAAATCTGTGGATCACTTTGGGTATTAATGACATCATACAATACTAAGTCTTCCAATTCATGAACATGGAT
>NW_023228014.1:0-10294 GCF_002007445.2 Ailuropoda melanoleuca
TGCAGTGGCCGTCTTAGCACTAACATCATCCTTCGTGAATAGGGAAACATGAGGGAAAGTGTTCACGGAAGGCTGATGGGAGTGCCATATAGTGGTCTCTGAGACACCACACAATCCAGGGAAATATCAACGAACTTCATCTCACTTAAATAAGGCAGTATAAATGAAAAAGTTNGAAATATCAACGAACATCATCTCTCATGAGTAAGGGAGCATGAATGAAAATGTTCAGGATTTTTGAGGACTCAGCGCACTTCTTATTGGTAATAAAGCAGTGCGTCCATGAAAACACCTCCAGCTAACATCAGCCTATTCACTGGTGGACCTGATTCCACATTGGGTGTTGGGCCTTCGAAGGATCCAGCACTTCGAAGCGAGAATCAAAGTTTGAGGATAGAGCCCTTGAAGTCACATAGACCTTATGGAAGGTGGAACAGGAATCAAGGTGTTATGTTACCGTGAGTGAAACACGATGAACACAGCACTGATAAACAAAATTTGGCCAAACCAGCCTCCAATGCAATGTTTGCTTCATAGGTAAATCTTACCAAAACTGCTGGTGGCAATGGAACGAAAATGCCTAAAACATTTCTGTCAGAAACAACACTGTGCAGTGGCCATCTTAGCNGCCGTCTTAGCACTATCATCATCCTTCGTGAATAGGGAAACATAAGGGAAAGTGTTCCCTGAAGCCTGATGAGAGTGCCACATAGTGGTCTCTGAGACACCACACAATCCAGGGAAATATCAATGAACATCATCTCACTTAAATAAGGGAGTAAAAATGAAACAGTTCAAGAATTTCGAGGACTCAGCGCCCTTCTTATTGGTATTAAAGAAGAGCGTCCAGGAAAACACCTCCAGCTAANATCAGCGTTTCCTTGGGACCCAGAATCCCCATTGGCTAAATGTGCCTTGGAAGCATCCAGCACTTAGAACACAAAACAATGTGGGAAAATAAAGACCTTGAAGTCACATCGGCCTTATAGATCGTGGAAGAAAAATCAAGGTGCTTTGTTATTGTGAGTGAAACACGATGAGCACAGGACTGAGAAACAAAATTTGGCCAAACCAGCCTCCAATGCAATGTTTCATTCATGGGTAAATCCTATCAAATCTGCTGTTCGCAATAAAACGAAAATGCCTAAATAGTTTCTGTCAGGAACAACACTGTGCAGCGGCCGTCTTAGCACTATCATCATCCTTCGAGAATAGGGAAACATGAGGGAAAGTGTTCACGGAAGCCAAAGGAGAGTGCCACATAGTGGTCTCTGAGACACCACACAATCCAGGGAAATAACAACGAAATTCATTTCACTTTAATAAGGCATTATAAATGAAAAATTTCAAGAATTTCGAGGACTCAGCGCCCTTCTTATTGGTATTAAAGAAGAGCGTCCAGCATAACACTCCCAGCTAACATCCGCGTTTTCAATAGGGACCTAGATTCCCCATTGGGTGAATGTGCCTTGCAAATATCCAGCACTTAGAAACAAGAAACAAAGTGCGATTATAAAGCCCTTGAATTCATATCGGCCTGATAGAACGTGGAACAAAAATCAAGGTGCTTTGTTACCGTGAATGAAACACGATCAGCACAGCACTGAGAAACAAATTTGGCCAAACCAGCCTACAATGCAATGTTTGCTCCATGGGTAAATCCTATCAAAACTGCTGGTGGCAATTGAATGAAAATGCCTAAGCCATTTCTGTCAGAAACAACACTGTGCAGTGGCCGTCTTAGCACTATCATCATCCTTCGTGAATAGGGAAGCATAAGGGAAAGTGTTGATGGAAGCCTGACGAGAGTGCCACATAGTGGTCTCTGAGACACCACCCAATCCAGGGAAATATCAATGAACATCATCCCACGTAATAAGGGATTATAAATGAAAAAGTTGAAGAATTTCGAGGACTCAGCGCCCTTCTTATTGGTATTAAAGAAGAGCGTCCAGGATAACACCTCCAGCTAACATCCGCATTTCCTTGGGACCCAGATTCCCCATTGGGTAAATGTGCCTTGGAAGCATCCAGCACTTAGAACCAAGAAACAAAGTGCGAAGATAAAGCCCTTGAAGTCACATTGGCCTTATAGAACGTGGAACAAAAATCAAGGTGCTTTGTTACCGTGAGTGAAACACGATCAGCACAGCACTGAGAAACAAAATTTGGCCAAACCAGCCTCCAATGCAATGTTTGCTTCATGGGTAAATCCCATTAAAACTGCTGGTGGCAATGGAACGAAAATGCCTAAACCATTTCTGTCAGAAACAACACTGTGCAGTGGCCGTCTTAGCACTATCATCATCCTTCGTGAATAGGGAAACATGAGGGAAAGTGTTCACGGAAGCCTGACGAGAGTGCCACATAGTGGTCTCTGAGACACCACACAATCCAGGGAAATATCAACGAACATCATCTCACTTAAATAAGGGAGTATAAATGAAAAAGTTCAAGAATTTCGAGGACTCAGCGCCCTTCTTATTGGTATTAAAGAAGAGCGTCCAGGATAACACCTTCAGCTATCATACGAGTTTCCTTTGGAAACCAGATTCCCCATTGGGTGAATGAGCCTTGGAAGCATGAAGCACTTAGACCAAGAAAAAAAGTGCAAAGATAAAGCCCTTGAAGTCATATCGGCCTTATAGAACGTGGAACAAAAATCAAGGTGCTTTGTTACCGTGAGTGAAACAGGATCGGAACAGCACTGAGAAACAAAATTTGCCCAATCCAGCCTCCAATGCAATGTTTGCCTCATGGGTAAATCACTTCAAAATTGCTGGTGGTAATGGAACGAAAATGCCTAAAACATTTCTCTCAGAAAAAACACTGTGCAGTGGCCGTCTTAGCACTATCATCATCCTTCGTAAATAGGGAAACATGAGGGAAAGTGTTCACGGAAGCCTGACGAGAGTGCCACATAGTGGTCTCTGAGACACCACACAATCCAGGGAAATATCAACGAACATCATCTCACTTAAATAAGGGAGTCTAAATGAAAACGTTCAAGAATTTCGAGGACTCAGCGCCCTTCTTATTGGTATTAAAGAAGAGCGTCCAGGATAACACCTCCAGCTAACATCCGCATTTCCTTGGGACCCAGATTCCCCATTGGGTAAATGTGCCTTGGAAGCATCCAGCACTTAGAACCAAGAAACAAAGTGCGAAGATAAAGCCCTTGAAGTCACATTGGCCTTATAGAACGTGGAACAAAAATCAAGGTGCTTTGTTACCGTGAGTGAAACACGATCAGCACAGCACGGAGAAACAAAATTTGGCCAAACCAGCCTTCAATGCAATGTTTGCTCCACGGGTTAATCCTATCAAAACTGCTGGTGGCAATGGAACGAAAATGCCGTAATCATTTCAGTCAGAAACAACACTGTGCTGTGGCCGTCTTAGCACTATCATCATCTTTCGTGAATAGGGAAACATGAGGGAAAGTGTTCATGGAAGCCTGACGAGAGTGCCACATAGTGGTCTCTGAGACACCACACAATCCAGGGAAATATCAACGAACATCATCTCACTTAAATAAGGGAGTCTAAATGAAAACGTTCAAGAATTTCGAGGACTCAGCGCCCTTCTTATTGGTATTAAAGAAGAGCGTCCAGGATAACACCTCCAGCTAACATCCGCATTTCCTTGGGACCCAGATTCCCCATTGGGTAAATGTGCCTTGGAAGCATCCAGCACTTAGAACCAAGAAACAAAGTGCGAAGATAAAGCCCTTGAAGTCACATTGGCCTTATAGAACGTGGAACAAAAATCAAGGTGCTTTGTTACCGTGAGTGAAACACGATCAGCACAGCACGGAGAAACAAAATTTGGCCAAACCAGCCTCCAATGCAATGTTTGCTTCATGGGTAAATCCCATTAAAACTGCTGGTGGCAATGGAACGAAAATGCCTAAACCATTTCTGTCAGAAACAACACTGTGCAGTGGCCGTCTTAGCACTATCATCATCCTTCGTGAATAGGGAAACATGAGGGAAAGTGTTCACGGAAGCCTGAACTAGAGTGCCATATAGTGGTCTCTGAGACACCACACAATCCAGGGAAATATCAACGAACATCATCCCACGTAATAAGGGAGTCTAAATGAAAAAGTTCAAGAATTTGGAGGACTCAGCGCCCTTCTTATTGGTATTAAAGAAGAGCGTCCAGGATAACACCTCCAGCTAACATCCGCATTTCCTTGGGACCCAGATTCCCCATTGGGTAAATGTGCCTTGGAAGCATCCAGCACTTAGAACCAAGAAACAAAGTGCGAAGATAAAGCCCTTGAAGTCACATCGGCCTTATAGAACGTGGAACAAAAATCAAGGTGCTTTGTTACCGTGAGTGAAACACGATCAGCACAGCACTGAGAAACAAAATTTGGCCAAACCAGCCTCCAATGCAATGTTTGCTTCATGGGTAAATCCCATTAAAACTGCTGGTGGCAATGGAACGAAAATGCCTAAACCATTTCTGTCAGAAACAACACTGTGCAGTGGCCGTCTTAGCCCTGTCACCATCCTTCAAGAATAGGGAAACATGAGGGAAAGTGTTCACGGAAGCCTGACGAGAGTGCCACATAGTGGGCTCTGAGACACCACACAATCCAGGGAAATATCAACGAACATCATCTCACTTAAATAAGGGAGTAAAAATGAAACAGTTCAAGAATTTCGATGACTCAGCGCCCTTCTTATTGGTATTAAAGAAGAGCGTCCAGGATAACACCTCCAGCTAACATCCGCATTTCCTTGGGACCCAGATTCCCCATTGGGTAAATGTGCCTTGGAAGCATCCAGCACTTAGAACCAAGAAACAAAGTGCGAAGATAAAGCCCTTGAAGTCACATCGGCCTTATAGAACGTGGAACAAAAATCAAGGTGCTTTGTTACCGTGAGTGAAACACGATCAGCACAGCACGGAGAAACAAAATTTGGCCAAACCAGCCTCCAATGCAATGTTTGCTTCATGGGTAAATCCCATTAAAACTGCTGGTGGCAATGGAACGAAAATGCCTAAACCATTTCTGTCAGAAACAACACTGTGCAGTGGCCGTCTTAGCACTATCATCATCCTTCGTGAATAGGGAAACATGAGGGAAAGTGTTCACGGAAGCCTGACGAGAGTGCCACATAGTGGTCTCTGAGACACCACACAATCCAGGGAAATATCAACGAACATCATCTCACTTAAATAAGGGAGTCTAAATGAAAACGTTCAAGAATTTCGAGGACTCAGCGCCCTTCTTATTGGTATTAAAGAAGAGCGTCCAGGATAACACCTCCAGCTAACATCCGCATTTCCTTGGGACCCAGATTCCCCATTGGGTAAATGTGCCTTGGAAGCATCCAGCACTTAGAACCAAGAAACAAAGTGCGAAGATAAAGCCCTTGAAGTCACATTGGCCTTATAGAACGTGGAACAAAAATCAAGGTGCTTTGTTACCGTGAGTGAAACACGATCAGCACAGCACGGAGAAACAAAATTTGGCCAAACCAGCTTCCAATGCAATATTTGTTTAATGGTTAAATCCCATCAAAACTGCTTGTGGCAATGGAACAAAAATGCCTCAATCATTTCTGTCAGAAACAACACTGTGCAGTGGCCGTCTTAGCACTATCATCATCCTTCGTGAATAGGGAAACATGAGGGAAAGTGTTCACGGAAGCCTGACGAGAGTGCCACATAGTGGTCTCTGAGACACCACACAATCCAGGGAAATATCAACGAACATCATCTCACTTAAATAAGGGAGTCTAAATGAAAACGTTCAAGAATTTCGAGGACTCAGCGCCCTTCTTATTGGTATTAAAGAAGAGCGTCCAGGATAACACCTCCAGCTAACATCCGCATTTCCTTGGGACCCAGATTCCCCATTGGGTAAATGTGCCTTGGAAGCATCCAGCACTTAGAACCAAGAAACAAAGTGCGAAGATAAAGCCCTTGAAGTCACATCGGCCTTATAGAACGTGGAACAAAAATCAAGGTGCTTTGTTACCGTGAGTGAAACACGATCAGCACAGCACTGAGAAACAAAATTTGGCCAAACCAGCCTCCAATGCAATGTTTGCTTCATGGGTAAATCCCATCAAAACTGCTGGTGGCAATGGAACGAAAATGCCTAAACCATTTCTGTCAGAAACAACACTGTGCAGTGGCCGTCTTAGCACTATCATCATCCTTCGTGAATAGGGAAACTATGAGGGAAGGGTTCACTGAAGCCTGACGAGAGTGCCACATAGTGGTCTCTGAGACACCACACAAACCGGGGAAATATCGACTAACATCATCTCACTTAAATAAGGGAGTATAAATGAAAAAGTTCAAGAATTTCGAGGTCTCAGCGCACTTCTTATTGGTATTAAAGAAGAGCGTACAGGAAAACACCTCCAGCTTACATCCGCGTTTTCAATAGGGACCCAGATTCCCCAAAGGGTGAATGTGCCTTGGAAATATCCAGCACTTAGAAACAAGAAACAAAGTGCGAAGATAAAGCCCTTGAAGGCACATCGGCCTTATAGAATGTGGAACAAAAATCAAGGTGCTTTGTTACCATGAGTGAAACACGATGAGCACAGCACTGAGAAACAAAATTTGGCCAAACCAGCCTCCAATGCAATGTTTGCTTCATGGGTAAATCCCATTAAAACTGCTGGTGGCAATGGAACGAAAATGCCTAAACCATTTCTGTCAGAAACAACACTGTGCAGTGGCCGTCTTAGCACTATCATCATCCTTCGTGAATAGGGAAACATGAGGGAAAGTGTTCACGGAAGCCTGACGAGAGTGCCACATAGTGGTCTCTGAGACACCACACAATCCAGGGAAATATCAACGAACATCATCTCACTTAAATAAGGGAGTCTAAATGAAAACGTTCAAGAATTTCGAGGACTCAGCGCCCTTCTTATTGGTATTAAAGAAGAGCGTCCAGGATAACACCTCCAGCTAACATCCGCATTTCCTTGGGACCCAGATTCCCCATTGGGTAAATGTGCCTTGGAAGCATCCAGCACTTAGAACCAAGAAACAAAGTGCGAAGATAAAGCCCTTGAAGTCACATTGGCCTTATAGAACGTGGAACAAAAATCAAGGTGCTTTGTTACCGTGAGTGAAACACGATCAGCACAGCACTGAGAAACAAAATTTGGCCAAACCAGCCTCCAATGCAATGTTTGCTTCATGGGTAAATCCTATCAAAATTGCTGCTGGCAATAGAACGATAATGCCTAAATCATTTCCGTAAGAAACAACACTGTGCAGTGGCCTTCAAAGCACTATCATCATCCTTCGTGAATAGGGAAACATGAGGGAAAGTGTTCACGGAAGCCTGACGAGAGTGCCACATAGTGGTCTCTGAGACACCACACAATCCAGGGAAATATCAACGAACATCATCTCACTTAAATAAGGGAGTCTAAATGAAAACGTTCAAGAATTTCGAGGACTCAGCGCCCTTCTTATTGGTATTAAAGAAGAGCGTCCAGGATAACACCTCCAGCTAACATCCGCATTTCCTTGGAGCCCAGATTCCCCATTGGTTGAATGTGCCTTGGAAGCATCCAGCACTTAGAATCAAGAAACAAAATGCGAAGATAAAGCCCTTGAAGTCACATTGGCCTTATAGAACGTGGAACAAAAATCAAGGTGCTTTGTTACCGTGAGTGAAACACGATCAGCACAGCACTGAGAAACAAAATTTGGCCAAACCAGCCTCCAATGCAATGTTTGCTTCATGGGTAAATCCCATTAAAACTGCTGGTGGCAATGGAACGAAAATGCCTAAACCATTTCTGTCAGAAACAACACTGTGCAGTGGCCGTCTTAGCACTATCATCATCCTTCGTGAATAGGGAAACATGAGGGAAAGTGTTCACGGAAGCCTGACGAGAGTGCCACATAGTGGTCTCTGAGACACCACACAATCCAGGGAAATATCAACGAACATCATCTCACTTAAATAAGGGAGTCTAAATGAAAACGTTCAAGAATTTCGAGGACTCAGCGCCCTTCTTATTGGTATTAAAGAAGAGCGTCCAGGATAACACCTCCAGCTAACATCCGCATTTCCTTGGGACCCAGATTCCCCATTGGGTAAATGTGCCTTGGAAGCATCCAGCACTTAGAACCAAGAAACAAAGTGCGAAGATAAAGCCCTTGAAGTCACATCGGACTTATTGAACGTGGAACAAAAATCAAGGTGCTTTGTTACCGTGAGTGAAACACGATGAGCACAGCACTGAGAAACAAAATTTGGCCAAACCAGCCTCCAATGCAATGTTTGCTTCATGGGTAAATCCCATTAAAACTGCTGGTGGCAATGGAACGAAAATGCCTAAACCATTTCTGTCAGAAACAACACTGTGCAGTGGCCGTCTTAGCACTATCATCATCCTTCGTGAATAGGGAAACATGAGGGAAAGTGTTCACGGAAGCCTGACGAGAGTGCCACATAGTGGTCTCTGAGACACCACACAATCCAGGGAAATATCAACGAACATCATCTCACTTAAATAAGGGAGTCTAAATGAAAACGTTCAAGAATTTCGAGGACTCAGCGCCCTTCTTATTGGTATTAAAGAAGAGCGTCCAGGATAACACCTCCAGCTAACATCCGCATTTCCTTGGGACCCAGATTCCCCATTGTGTGAATGTGCCTTGGAAGCATCCAGCACTTAGAAACAAGAAACAAAGTGCGAAGATAAAGCCCTTGAAGTCACATTGGCCTTATAGAACGTGGAACAAAAATCAAGGTGCTTTGTTACCGTGAGTGAAACACGATCAGCACAGCACGGAGAAACAAAATTTGGCCAAACCAGCCTCCAATGCAATGTTTGCTTCATGGGTAAATCTCCATCAAAACTGCTGGTGGCAACGGAAAAAAATGCCTAAATCATTTCTGTCCGAATCAACACTGTGCAGTGGCCGTCTTAGCACTATCATCATCCGTCGTGCATAGGGAAACATGAGGGAAAGTGTTCACGGAAGCCTGACGAGAGTGCCACATAGTGGTCTCTGAGACACCACACAATCCAGGGAAATATCAACGAACATCATCTCACTTAAATAAGGGAGTCTAAATGAAAACGTTCAAGAATTTCGAGGACTCAGCGCCCTTCTTATTGGTATTAAAGAAGAGCGTCCAGGATAACACCTCCAGCTAACATCCGCATTTCCTTGGGACCCAGATTCCCCATTGGGTAAATGTGCCTTGGAAGCATCCAGCACTTAGAACCAAGAAACAAAGTGCGAAGATAAAGCCCTTGAAGTCACATTGGCCTTATAGAACGTGGAACAAAAATCAAGGTGCTTTGTTACCGTGAGTGAAACACGATCAGCACAGCACTGAGAAACAAAATTTGGCCAAACCAGCCTCCAATGCAATGTTTGCTTCATGGGTAAATCCCATTAAAACTGCTGGTGGCAATGGAACGAAAATGCCTAAACCATTTCTGTCAGAAACAACACTGTGCAGTGGCCGTCTTAGCACTATCATCATCCTTCGTGAATAGGGAAACATGAGGGAAAGTGTTCACGGAAGCCTGACGAGAGTGCCACATAGTGGTCTCTGAGACACCACACAATCCAGGGAAATATCAACGAACATCATCTCACTTAAATAAGGCAGTATAAATGTAAAAGTTCAAGAATTTCGAGGACTCAGCGCCCTTCTTACTGGTATTAAAGAACAGCGTCCAGGAAAACACCTTCAGCTATCATCCGAGTTTCCTTTGGGAACCAGATTCCCCATTGGGTGAATATGCCTTGGAAATATCCAGCACTTAGAAACAAGAAAGAAAGAGCGAAGATAATGCCCTTGAAGTCATATCGGCGTTATAGAACGTGGAACAAAAATCAAGGTGCTTTGTTACTGTGAGTGAAACACGATGAGCACAGCACTGAGAAACAAAATTTGGCCAAACCAGCCTCCAATGCAATGTTTGCTTAATGGGTAAATCCTATCAATACTGCTGGTGGCAATGGAACGAAAATGCCTAAACCATTTCTGTCAGAAACAACACTGTGCAATGGCCGTCTTAGCACTATCATCATCGTTCGTGAATAGGGAAACATGAGGGAAAGTGTTCACGGAAGCCTGACGAGAGTGCCACATAGTGGTCTCTGAGACACCACACAATCCAGGGAAATATCAACGAACATCATCTCACTTAAATAAGGGAGTCTAAANGTCTAAATCAAAAAGTTCAAGAATTTCGTGGACACAGCCCCCTTCTTATTGGTATTAAAGAAGAGCGTCCAGGATAACACCTCCAGCTAACATCCGCGTTTCCTT
>NW_023228015.1:0-806 GCF_002007445.2 Ailuropoda melanoleuca
ATCCCACAACGCCGGGATCACGCCCTGAGCCGAAGGCAGACGCTTAACCGCTTTGCCACCCAGGCGCCCCTGGGCTGGTGTTTTGATTATGGACTCCTAGGAGTGTGTGACAGGAGAGGTCCAAATGTTTTAGGTTTCTGGTCTCGGAGTTGTTGCAGCTGTAATACCACTAACTTAGTGGACTTTTGTTTACTATTTCATAGCCTCTTCAGATTAGAAAGACAATTCAGACAGAGGATCAGTAAAATGAGTGCTCAAGTAAAGTAGGATAGAGGGGAGTAGTGTGAGTCACATCACTTTTATAGTCTTTTGTTTTAGGTACCTCCTGCGTCTTTAATTTTTTGTTAGCCTTTACAATGAATTTTTTAATGAAGCTATTTTTGAATATTGAAGCCTCTTGGATGTTTCTGCATGCCAATTAAAATAGGTTTCCTACTCTGTTGATTGATTTGAGAAACCTTGCTTTCAAGTGCTCTCTTACATAAACAATCCTACCTAATTGGAAGGTTCCCTGTAATGATCATTGTAATTCTAGATTGTCTTAGTAAGATTTTGCATTTTTGTAGATATCTACAGCTTTCAGGACCACAGTCCTTAGACACAAAATAAGCAGCTGTGCCAGAATGTAGAGCACTTAATGCTTTGAAACCTGAAAATCCCATTTCATTAGCTAAGCCTTGGATCTCTGGAAGCCAAATTCATACCTAAGGGAGATGGGGCCCTGGCTTGGGGATTTTGTGGTGTTTTGCAGTACAGTGAGACCTCTTTGCATGGAAGTTTTCTTGAGTTTGGTGCATGACTAAATG
>NW_023228016.1:0-806 GCF_002007445.2 Ailuropoda melanoleuca
ATTAAAAAAAAAAAAAAAAAAAAAAAAAAAAAAAAAACAGACTCCGGGCCCTTAGAATTGGAATGAGATAACCCTGAACTTTGCTGAAGAAAATAAAATGCCCCAACTGAATACTGGCTCCTCATTCAAGCTATTACTCAAAGGGTTCCCTTCCCCTTTGCCTAAGGATTATCTTCCTGTCTGTGGCTCCTTGGCATACCCTGAGAGCAGCCCAAGGGCCAGGGGGAGCAGCCACACCTCTTCTCTCCTTCCATCTTGCACAAAGCCGCCTTGTTATGAGAATGATCACAAGACCTGATATTCAAAAACCTTCTAAGAAAAGCTCATGGCCAGTGAATCAAGTGCCATCTTTAGCCTGGCATTCAAGACCCCGAAAACCTGCCTCCAACCTACATTTCCCCTTTGACCTCCAACTCCGTCCTTACACATATCTAACCCCAAAATCAAAGCCAATGGCAGCTGGGCACCTGGTATGGTTTCTGACCAGTGTTCTCTGAGTTCATGCCTGCAATGCCCGTCCTCCTCCAGGCCACCCTCTCCAGGAAGCCTTCCTGGCTTACCCCAAACACAAGGGGCAAAGTCTAAGTCCTACAGCCCCTTTGGAACCTTCTAATGATCATTTTGGGTCTTTGCCTTTCCAGTTCTGCAGGTATCTCTCCTCCACTAGATTAATCCATCGGCTAATGTTCTCTGGGTACCCACGGCGTTCCAGGTTCTAGGCAGGCTCCAAAGACAGAGCAGGGAAGACAAGGTCCTTGCCCTCAAGGGGCTTACAACCTGTTTGTGAAATAAATAACCACAGTAGC
>NW_023228017.1:0-806 GCF_002007445.2 Ailuropoda melanoleuca
ATGAATTAAAGTAGTGGCCAGATTTTTATTTTTATAATTGGAAAAGTGAGTTAATAATTCACTATTTATTCATTTTCTTCAGCTAACATTTGTGTAATGACTCCTATTCTGGAGGGCATTTTGTTAGGTACTTGATTTGAAAGTGTATTGAGAGAATGTTTGTTTATGAAAAAGATAAAATGGAAGGTGGTTCAGTTGCATCCTTATTGAGTAGTGACTAAAGTGTTCTTAAAGAGAAAACAAGGTATACAGTTGTCTCATGGATCTAAAGATGTGATAATACCTGGTGCCTTGCTATGGAACAGTGGCATGTCCTATCCCAGTGATAAAATGTTGTGACTTTCTAACACAAAGTAGTTGTGTTATATGGCATCATCTATTTGTTTAAACCCCAAGGAAAAGAATTATGTGAATATCTGAACATGCAGAATTTTTACATTAATTTTAATAAAAAATAACAGCTGAATGTCATAACTGCCAAAACATTAGATAAGTGGAAATAAATGTTCTAATATATTTTCTTGAAGTTGATATGAATTTTAGGAAACATAATAAAAGCTGCTTTTCTTGTTCACAATAGAAATGGCCATTTTAGGTCAGCTGTGTCACTGACTACCATATTAGTACAGATCATTTTATTTAGCTTGAAAATATCTTTAAAACTTAAATATGTCAAAAGCTTTGTATTAATATATAAAATTTTTGAGACCTTATGTATATTAGTTTTGCATTTTTTTTTCCCTGCAGAAATAGGCTTTCCTTCTTATTTCTTTCAAACATGTCTGAACACGTTTTTAGCCTTGACA
>NW_023228018.1:0-806 GCF_002007445.2 Ailuropoda melanoleuca
GGCTCTGCGTCTGATCACTAAAACCCGGGCGAGGGAACCAGCTCCTCCTCCCCCTGCACCCTCTCCCCGCGCCACCAGCCACCCTCACCTCCATCTCGGAGTCCGCGGGGCCGGAGCTAGCCGCAGAGGGAGCCGCCTGGGCCGCGACGCCCTCCGGGCCGCCTTTGTTGCTGCTGTTGCTCACGCTGGTGGCGGCCGAGGCTGCGGGCTTGGAAGGCGCGCTCTCGGGAGGCGGGGGTGGCGGAGGCTCGGCCGCGGACGACATGATGTTCCGTCTGCGTCACTCGCTGCTGCCTGAGGCCCGGCTCGGCAGAGATGAGGAGGCCTAGGCCTGGGTGGTTACGTCGCCACGAGCTGACGGAGGAGAGAAAGGACCACCCGAATGCCCCCCTGCGCTGCGGCTCCGCTACGAGCCGGAGCCCGGCCCAGCAGCCTTCCCCTTTGGTCGGCCTCCTCTTCCGCGGGGCTCGGGATTCGACCGGCGCTTACCTCACGGCGGGAATCACGTCGAAGAGAGTGGGCGGGGCCACCTGGGTCACCGAGGTCAGGGAAGGCGGGTTGATTTACGGGAGGGCGGAGGGTTGGAGTTAGAGGAAAGGAAAGCGAAAGAGAGACCGACGCTGGGAACTAGCTTCGCCGCCTCCTTTTCTTCCTCTGGGAGAAATCATCTATCTCGCCAGCATCCAGGACAACTACCTACGCCACCGACTTTCAACCCTCGCGAGATTAATAGTTGGCTAATTGACTGGGGTCTGAGTGCGCTTGCGCGTTCTCCTCGCCTCGCCCTTAGCCACGCCCCCTCGGGG
>NW_023228019.1:0-806 GCF_002007445.2 Ailuropoda melanoleuca
GAAGCCGATCTGAGCGGCCATCTGAGGCTCAAGTTCACTCTGTGCCCACCCCACGAGGAGCTGGCTGAGGTGTGAGAGGGACAACGGGGACAGAGCCCCCCGGGGGTCTGGGACTGCAGGGCTGCAATGCAAAGGGGGTGCAGCGGGGGGCGGAAGGGAAACCAGACGGGGTTCTGCATCCAGAGGGTCTGCAATTAATTAAGACTGAAGGGAATGCTGAATAACCCTTTTGTGGATCAAAAGCGCTCAGTTGGAAACCCAGCTGACAAGCCCAAGAAAACCAACTTCATGGGCTTATGAGAAACCCAGGACATAGAGGACTGAGAAGCGCTTTGTTCCAGACCTTCGTGTGAGCCGCGGAGAATCGGGTTACAAAGCGGCCGGCGCTGCCCCCTTAGAGCAAACATCGCCTCGCAGAAGCCAAGGCCGACCAGGTGTAGAAAGGCCAGAAATAACACACGGCCGCTCAGCCTGAGCCAGGGAGCCCACAACTGCTCTTTCACAAAGACGTCACACACGCACACCGCCCAACGCGAGCAGGCACCCAGCGGGGGTAGAAATTGCCCTGAACCCTCCACCAGGTGGACCCCCCAGCCTGGACCTGTTTCAGTGTGGATTTTCCAGTCACATAAAAGGCAACTGGAAACACAAAGGCTCCTTTTGGTTTTGCCACCAAGAGCTTTGAAAACTCCCCAGGACTGTGTCGCCCAACGCCGAGGGTTCCGATGTCATTGACAGGAGGTGAGCCTGGATGGCAGGACTCTTTAAAACCCTCCGGGGATCGTGGGCTGAATGGTGCCCCCCCC
>NW_023228020.1:0-806 GCF_002007445.2 Ailuropoda melanoleuca
TTACTACCATAAAATAGACACCAATGTATTACAGAAGTTAAAATTGACCAAAACTTACACACGCAAACACTTACTGTACAGAGACCCATTCACAACCTATCCTTAGATAGGCATAGCTAAGTGATATTTAATATAAAATTAATCGTACACACTTTTCTTATTGTTTTATCACTTTGCTTTCAAAGAATTGCATTACTATAAAGTATGCCTCTCTCTCTCTTTATTGGAGAAACTGTGGATTAGGTAAACAGTTTTTAAAAATGTAACCATGTTTCCAATAGTGTATTATAAATATGACTGTAACGCTGTATGCCGTAAAAATTTTGTAATGATTCGCTCATCAGTGTAGAGGCTAGTTTATTCCCTGGTGCTGGTGAGTCATAATCATCACACTATGGCTACACACAAAGGCTACCCGCTATGACCAGGAAGCAGTCATATCGATTACACTAGACTGCCATATAGCAGTCATATTGCTGCTTCTTCATTATCAATACATGAGCTGTTATACCTGTAAATAAATATGAATTTCTTTTTCATATTATGATTTCATTTTTGATGTCTACTGTCAGTAATATGTATAGCATCTACAGAGTTTTGTAACATGTAAGACAATATTGCTGTAGTTACTGACAGACAGCTTATCTTGTAATCAGGCAACGTAAACTTACAGTGTCGATAAATACAGCACAGTACTGTAAATGTATTTTTCTTCCTTATGATTTTCCTGATAACGTTTTCTTTTCTCTAGCTTACTTTTGTAATAACACAGCATATAATACATCTAACATGCAAAATCTATGTTA
>NW_023228021.1:0-806 GCF_002007445.2 Ailuropoda melanoleuca
AGTGGGAGAGGAAGAAGCAGGCTCACAGCAGAGGAGCCTGATGTGGGGCTCCATCCCATAACGCCGGGATCTGCCCTGAGCTGAAGGCAGACGCATAACTGCTGTGCCACCCAGGCGCCCCAGACCAATACAGCTCATGAACATAGATGTAATCATTCTTTTTTTTCTTTTAAGATTTTATTTATTTATTTGACAGAAAGAGAGACAGCCAGCGAGAGAGGGAACTCAAGCAGGGGGAGTGGGAGAGGAAGAAGCAGGCTCCCCATGGAGGAGCCTGATGTGGGGCTCGATCCCAGAACGCTGGGATCACGCCCTGAGCCGAAGGCAGACGATTAACAACTGAGCCACCCAGGCACCCCTAGATGTAATCATTCTTAAGAAAGTGTTAGGAAGTCAAATCTAATAATATATAAAAAAGATAATACTCCATGATCAATACATTATTGTAGGTTGGTTTAACATGTGAAAATCAATGGATGTAATTTACCATATTAAAAGATTAAAAAGAAAAGCCATATGCAGAAAAAGGATTGCAAGTCTGATATCCATTCCTGATAAAAATCCTCAAGAGAATAAGAATAGACAAGACCTTCTTCAACATGATAAAGGGCACCAAGGAAAAATCTACAGCTAACATCATATCTAATGATGAAAGATTGAATGTTTTCCCCCTAAAATGAGGAAAAAAGCAAAAACATTTGCTCTTACTACTTCTATTCGACATTGTATAGAGGTCCTAGCCAGTGTCACAAGGCAAGAAAAAGGAAGAAAAGACATTCGGATTGGAAAGGAAGAAATAAAACTGT
>NW_023228022.1:0-806 GCF_002007445.2 Ailuropoda melanoleuca
CCGTCGGCCATCTCCAGTTGGGAGGGAGCCCGGCTACCGTGGGCACTGGAGCTGCAGCCACGGAGGATTTGTAGCTACTTGTAAAGGCTTAAAGAGGCCCAAGATCTGAGGAGGGAGGCAGCAGCCAAGCCAAGCAGTGGTCCCGCGGCGGAGGGAGACCTCTGCTGGCTGCCGGGCATGCCACCTCCCCGTGCTGCCGGCTTGTGGGGAGCCCGGTGGCGCTGGGAGGGCCTTGGAAGTGGATGAGTTTGGACAGGTTGGATGGAACAAGGGGACATCTCTTTGGTCCCAGACACAGCCCTTGAGTGGGGACTTCCAGGAGGCTGACCTCCAGTCTTGGAGGAGTGGAAAGAAAAACACATGAAGGGTTAGAAAGGCAGAGCGTTTGAATCTCAGCCCAACACCTTCCTGGCTGTGTGACCCCGGGCAAGTTGCCTTTTAGGATTCAGTATATTAGCAATGCACGGGATCAGGCCTGCTGCCTAAATGTGGCGGGTACAGGACAAATGGGAAGATTCCAGACTGCCCCACAACGAGCAAACTCAGGTAACTCCTTCAGCCCACGCTTCCCCTCTCCATGCCCAGCACCCTTAGCCTTCCAGGCCTTCACCCTTTTCCTGTGTGGGCTGGAGCTGCCAGCCCCATCCATTCCTGGTGTTAATAACCAAAATTTTCCACTGCTCTCGGCAGTTTAAAAACGTCACCTCACCTGTGAATGTCTCCTTAATCAGCTGGACATTTTGTTCCTTTATAGATTAAGATGTATAGGACACACAGTTGTCCCTGTGATCTGTGATATCTTTCCT
>NW_023228023.1:0-806 GCF_002007445.2 Ailuropoda melanoleuca
GGAAATCTGTTCACTGAAATAAAAGGTCCCCCATGGAAGAGTTTGTCAGTTCACCAAAATTCAGTTTCCTTTTCTTTCTAGAACATAAGAAACTTAAAAAACTCTGCTAATCCTGGATAGGATAGCCTTTCTTCCCAATCCAAATGAGTCTGAATTTAGATTTCAGTTAGATTGAAGAAAAAGCACACAAAATTGTATCTCCTTCTGAAAAAAACAAAACAAAAAAACACATTGGTTTCCCAGCTAGGACAATGCTCTTGGCAGGCTTGAGATGAAGTTCCCAGACTTCCCATTACCTTAATAAAATTATGGTGTCTGACCCACAACCTTCACTAAGACATCATCTGATATAGCCTCATACAGCTTCTGTTTTATTCTGTTGCTTCTAAAATAAATGACCACAACTTTAGCAGCTGAATACTGTACCAATTTACTGTCTCCCAATTCTAGAATCAGAAGTCCAGTGGACTCAACTGATTCCTCTGCGTTACATGTGACTAGGCTAATTTAAAGTGTAAGCTGGCATGGATTCCTATCTGGAAGCTCTGGCAAAAAATAGAGTTTCAGGCTTATTAAGACTAGTGGCAAAATTGGGTTTCCCCCGGTCATAGGAATGAGGTTCCCTGGTTGTCAGCCAGGCATCGTTCTCAGTTTCTAGAGGCCATTCACATTCTTTGGCTCATTGCCCCTTCATCCCACTTCAAGACCAGCAATGACAAGTTGAATCTCTCCTGGTCTACCTTATCTTTCCCTCTGCATTTCTTTCCTGCTTTCAGCGAGAGAAGTTTCTCAGCTTTTAAAGATCC
>NW_023228024.1:0-806 GCF_002007445.2 Ailuropoda melanoleuca
AAAAATAAAAATAAAAATCTGAAGGGGTACCTGGCTGGCTCAGTTGGTAGAGCTTGTGACTCCAGATCTTGGGGTCATGAGTTCAAGCCCCATGTTGGGTGTGGCGCCTACTTAAAATATAAAATAAAGCATTTTTTAAAATAAATAAATAAAAATCCAAAGCAGAAACCCAAAATGTAAAAGAGACCAAAGAAGAGGCCAGGTTTGCTCTTAGGACTCCTACTTCCTCATCGTGGTTGGGGTGAAGAACAAAGTGCTTGGGCTTGGACTGAGTCAGCTCCAGGTTCATACCTAATCTTCAGTGGCTGCTTGGGAGAGAGTCTTTCCAAGCAGCGATGCCTCCAGCAAATATGTCTGACCAGGGTAGTTTTGGAGACATCATTAAAGATTCCTCAGCAGAAAGACAAGGTGGCCCTATCTGTGTGGAAGTAGAAATGACAGTCAAAATACTAAACAATATTTATGGAATATTACTGTATGTCAGGGCTCTGCCAAGTGCTTTGCAAACATTGTCTTCTTTAAACCTGACAAATCTTAGTTCTTACCCTCACCATCTTAAGGATGAGGAAACTAAAAGTTAAGTGTAACAACTTGCCCGGGTCATGGATCAACAAATGGAGAAGTCATGCTTTAAAGTAAAAATAAGGTAAATGTTAGCAGTAGGTTTTGTAAACATATTTTGTTTAGGTTTTACATGAGTTCAGAAAATCTGACCCATGCTAGTGACAGAGGACAAACCAATTTTAATGGAGTCAGAAAGCTGCTAGGTTTTGTACTTTTTGCGTTGAGAGACAGGTTTCACATGA
>NW_023228025.1:0-660 GCF_002007445.2 Ailuropoda melanoleuca
CTGGAATTGACCCAGTGTTTATGCCAAGCTCTTGCTATTTCTCTACCACCGGGCCAGAACTTTCCTCAGAGCTTCATTGTGTAAGCCGTGCTCCAGCCAGTGTGGGAATGAAGGGCAAGGTGTGGCTCTTCCTAAGTGGATTGTCAGAGAAGCAGGAGAGAGATAGTCCCGGACGCCCCATGGGTGCTCGGTCTTCTGGTTCGTTATGTCACTTCGTCGTCATTTTTGAGGATTTTGCCCACAGGTACTTCAGGGTTTGTGTTGTGAAGGGAGCTGCTGCATTTCATGGAGAGAAAGGGTGGCTGCTGTCCTGGTGCAGGACTGGGGCTCTGTGTGTAGCCGGCCGGCAGGTGCACCTCAGATCCCGGCGGTGGCCTGGCGCTTGCAGCAGCGAGGGCAGCGAGAGGCGAAGGAAACGAAGAGGAGTATCCGCTTCCTGATTTCTTAGCGAGCTTATTCCACTTACTGCTATTCTAGTTAGGATACTCTTACTTTCCCACTATGTCTTCTGCTTCTCCAGGTTTGTGGATTATTTTGGTTAAGGAATTTGAAAATGTAAGGAAACACAAGTGGAGAGAATAGTAATTGTAGAAATTATGAGCACGAGTACCCTGTAACACCCTCTCTTTACAGAGAGCTTAAGGCCTTTTATATGTTCTC
>NW_023228026.1:0-534 GCF_002007445.2 Ailuropoda melanoleuca
CCAGAACCAAAAAATACTCATTCTATTCTAATGCCCATGGAATATTCTCAAGAATAGATCATGTTCTGGGACACAAAACAACCGATACCAAAAGATTGAAATTATCCCATGCATATTCTCAGACCACAACGCTCTGAAATTGGAACTCAACCACAAGGAAAAACCTGGAAGAAACTCAAACACTTGGAGGCTAAGAACCATCCTGCTCAAGAATGACTCGATAAACCAGGAAATCAAAAAACAAATTAAACAATTTATGGAGACCAACGAGAATGAATACACAACGGTCCAAAACCTATGGGATACTGCAAAGGCAGTCCTAAGGGGGAAATACATAGCCATCCAAGCCTCACTCAAAAGAATAGANTACTCCAAAGAATAGAAAAATCTAAAATGCAGTTTTTATATTCCCACCACAAGGAGCTGGAACAGCAACAGAGGGACAGGCCTAACCCACTCACGGGGAAGCAGTTGACCAAAATTAGAGCAGAAATCAATGAATTAGAAACCAGAACTACAGTAGAGCAGATCAAC
>NW_023228027.1:0-806 GCF_002007445.2 Ailuropoda melanoleuca
GCTTGTGTTCCCTCTCTCGTTGGCTGTCTCTATCTCTGTAAAATAAATAAATAAATAAATCTTTAAAAAAATAATAAAAAAATAAAAAATTAAAAAAAAAATAAAAGTTGTGGACATTTGAGCTCAATGCAGTGTGATGTGTAAATCTGATGTTGGGAGAATAAGCTTGAGCCAGCAGGATCACTGTGATGGGGATTTTTTTTTATAAATGAGAGGTCTGCTTGCCTGGTGGCCCAAGGGGTTTGGAGTAGGATCCCAGACAGTGACAGGAAGCTTATAAGTAGGGCTCACTCTCCAGAGTGGACGGTGGTGGCTGGATAAATGCATGAAGGTTTCAGGAATCAGAGTAGGGAACAGGAATTCAGGCAGACTTCAGTCTCAAAAGGAAACTGAAGAATTAATTAGGAGGCCAGGGCAAAAAAACCACTTGGGTTTCAGACTGGATAACAAAGGCAGGGATTCGGGAGAGGGATCAGGTCCCAAGTAAAAGGATCCCTAGGCATCGCCCCGTACAAGACAATGGTTCAACACTGAAAAACTAATTTCAGGCAACATCTGCCAGTTCATTCATTCATCTCCTTTTTTTTTTTTAAGATAATACCATAAAGGAAGATGTTTTATTTTACTTTTTTAAGTACACTGGACCCCCAGCATGGGGCTCAAACTCATGACCTCAAGATCAAGAGTCACATGCTCTCTGGACTGAGCCAGCCAGGCACCCCATGCATTCACTTCTTTCTCCTTTTTTTTTTTTTTAAAGATTTTATTTATTTATTTGACAGAGATAGAGACAGCCAGCGAGAGAG
>NW_023228028.1:0-806 GCF_002007445.2 Ailuropoda melanoleuca
TGAGAGGCATGTGTTTTGAGACTTTCACACTGAGAAACATTAGGTGATGCTACTGAAGAAGAAAAAAGGGAAATATTTGGATTGAGGCACAGTGTGCTCTTCCTGGGACTATCATAACCTGGACTATTGGAACAAGTCTGCACACAGGCTGCAGTGGCAGGAATTAGTCAGGAACCGATAATCATTGCCCATGAAATACCAGGACTGGAAATGTGACTAACTGTAGGCCCTCCAAGATTGTGAGACTCAAGTTACCGATCTGTTTCCCTCTTCAAACAGGAACAGTCCTGCCTGAGCCTGTAGAAAGATGATTTCTGTAGAAATAACCAGGAAAAGTCAAAAGAGTAAGACTTTTTTCAGATTTATTGGACTAGTTACAAGATATATCTTACTAGAAGACCTCATTTATTGAATTGTCTGATACAGTGTTATTACTTGTTTATAGGATCCTCTAATTAGCCAGGTAATACATACTATTATAAAATGGCACGAAGTCTTCAAAGTGTAAATTATGTTCCAGTTTTCTTGCTTTCAGAGTACTATTTGTATAACATTCTGTATACTTTATTTTGAACTATAGGTAAAATATCTTTTAAAAAGTGAGTTGGGGGATATTAATATAAATAATATAAAAGGGAACAAAGAAATGTAATCTACAACTATGTGTTTATAACAATTTTTAAGGGAATGCTGAATAGATACTTCTGAACATAGGATTTATAAAATAATTTCATAGTTTAATTTATGGACTAGTCTAATGCTTTAATGGATGTGCCATGGAAATGAATGTAAATTCATCATAATGA
>NW_023228029.1:0-806 GCF_002007445.2 Ailuropoda melanoleuca
CCCCAGAAATATCAGTGAGGTGATTTCCTGTGGCCTCCAGAGAGTCACTTCCAGAATGCCCAGGAACTTTAATAATGGCCAGAGCAGCCAGCAAAAATATGGCATGTAATAAATTTTGGATATAGTCATTTAAAATTTTATCTCCGTTGGAGGTAAACCTCACTGTTTCCAGAATATTTCAAAGTCATGAGCTACTGGAAGGCATACCAGCTCTGGGTATAAATGCTTGTTGTTTTACCCTTAGCTAGGGTATCAGGCTCAAGTCAGGGTGCTGATATCGATTCTAATGTCAAAAATATTGGTAGCAGGTAAAAATCCAAATTACCAGGAAAATATAACAATTTTAGAAGGCATGTGCCCAACAGTACATAAAATCTCAAAAAATATAAAGCAGAAAGTCATGGAAATCCAAGGAGAAACTAAAAAATCTGTTCTCATAGTAATGTTTCTCAGTGATTTACCAGTTAAGTAACAAAAACTGGTAAATATTTGAACAACAAACCTGATCTCTATATAAACATATATAGAACACTACACCCTTAAATTAGAAAATGCACATTATTTTGCAAACATTTAAGGGAAAACATACAAACATGGGCCATATTCTGGACCATAAAGCTAGTTTCAACAAATTCCAAAGAATTCGTATCCATCTAGGCTACATTTTCTGACCATAACTCAATTAAAGTAGAAAACAGTAATAAAAAAAAGACGGCATTAGGGTGCCTGAGTGGTGCAGTCGTTAAGCGTCTGCCTTCGGCTCAGGGCATGATCCCGGCGTTCTGGGATCCAGCCCCACATCAGGC
>NW_023228031.1:0-806 GCF_002007445.2 Ailuropoda melanoleuca
CCCCTCCCCCCTCCCCCTGGGGCCATAGAAGCCCAGCGATATTTTGCTTCCTCCTGTCTCTAAGGGTAGTTTTCAGTGATGACTCAGGGACAGAAGGACCGGGGAGGAACAATAACATTGGTTATCTCTAGTCCAAGGCCTTCTCTCAATGGAACTGCGTAGCGCTTCTCCGTGGCAGTCCCTTCTCCAGCAGCGTCTGTCTCTAGAACGGGAGGCTGGCCCATTCTCCAGCCCCGGCCAGATTTCAGCTGTGGATTCATTCATTCTACAAATACTGAGTGCCTCCCCTGCCTGGCACTGTTCCAGGTGCTGAGGAAGCAGCCACAAACAAGGCGAACAAGGCGGCTGGCTCCCTGCTGCCGCGGGGCCTCACTCCAAGGGGGGAGAGTCATCTCCGAGGGGCCCAGCCCCGGAGGCCTGGCCTGGCCCGGAGGCGGGGCTGGGGGAGGCACAGCACGTGGCACTCCCTTCTGCGCTACAGCCATTGCTCAGATGACAGGGCCACTAAAGATTCATTAATTTGTCAGCTGATGCTTTGGAAACAGGTCAATCTTTGCTGGAGGATACAGGTGTGACCTTGTTTCTTAGACACCTTCCAGTCAGCCCTGAGGAGGTCTTGCACGCCGTTTCTGATCCTACACGGACAAGAGTCTTTGTGTAGACATCTCTCGGCTGCCAGCGGCGCGGCCAGAAATCCAGCAGAGCTGCTTGGGAGCGAGCCCTCCTTGAGCTGTGACCGACTCATTGCCAGAGTTCCAGCTGGAGCCTCGGTGCCTTCTGCTTTCCTGCGTCTCCACATCCCCCCC
>NW_023228032.1:0-806 GCF_002007445.2 Ailuropoda melanoleuca
AAGAGCCTGGAAGGACAGTAAATTGGAAATAACAAAGCAACTTTTAGTCTGTAAACTTGCTTTCTTTTTCTTTTAACCATGAAGTTGGCCAAGAAGCATTTGAAATGCTTTCAGAAGACAACAGCAGAAAAATGCTTGAAAACAGCCACACCACAATTATTGCTTAATTGGAAACACATAGCAAAAAGACAATACAGTTTCTAGTGAAAAAAAGGAAAGATACAGGAACAGTATTAATTTGCAAAAAAAATCACTTTGTGAATTAACACTTACAGAGTTAGGATTATAAGCATTGAAATTAATGGGAAAATGGTGGAGTGATAAAAAGCATAGCACAGAAACTACTTCTCCCCTAGTAACTGTGTACTCAAACCAGATTGTTTACTCTATAATAGAAAAATAGAAAATTTCAGTTTCCCAAGACCTATTATCCCTTTAAAAATGTGTATATATTATTAGGGGTTGTTGATGTTAAATTTAAAAATTCTCTTTTAGAGCTTTGAATATCCCTATAAGTTATACTAATGAAATACTTCTCAATGATATACTAGAAATTACCCTTATGACTTTTAAATCTTAGCTAAAGTTTACACAGTTCACGTTCCTTTGTAAAGTTCATTGCAATTAGTCTTAGCAATACTTTTTTTGGATATGACACCAAAAGCAAAAATTAACAAGTGGGACCACATTAAACTAAAAGCTTCTACACAACAGAGGAAACTAACAAAAACTAAAAAAAGTCAACCTATGGAATGGAAGAAAATATTTGCAAATAACATATATGATCGTGGTTAATATCAAAAAAA
>NW_023228033.1:0-806 GCF_002007445.2 Ailuropoda melanoleuca
CCCTGGTTTCCGATGTAAAGTTCGATGATTCATTAGTTGCGTATAACACTCAGATATTCTTAATATGAATTTACCATCAGATACACCTTCCCCTTCTCTGTGACTTGTGTTTTTATGCTCAGTGCTATCTTTCGATGAATAGAAACTTCAGTACTAAGTTTGTAACATTTCACCATTTGTATGATGATTGCTCAAGGTTTTTATAAATATGCTTTATCAGATTTAGAAAGTAACAATATAGTCTGCTGGGGGTTTTTTGCCAAAAGTTTGATCACAAATTATGTCAAATATTCTTGCAATATCCACTTAGATGACTATATACTATTAGGGCTTTTTGAATAATGAGTATTACAATCTATATTGATTGATAATTGAATATTTAAATAAATTCTGTTCCCTGGAATAAGCCAAATTTAACCATGATACATTACCATTTTTAAATAATCAAATTCATTTATGTTTTTGACATCTGTATGCATGAAAGTAACTGGTCTATAACTATCAATTCTTATAAGATAGTTATTGGGCTTTGGCCAGTATTAAGATCCGCGTTGCCCTGGGGAGTGAGTTATGACTTTCATGCAGAAGGACTGAGTCACCTCCACCTTACAGTAAGAAGAAAACTAGGACAAATTAGTGACTTTCCATGAATTATCAGGGAACTGGTGTCACAGGGCAGACTAAGTTGAAATCCAGCGACAGGTAACTTTAGGGAGGTACAAGACCACGCATTTGCTGATCTGGGGCAGAAATCGCTGTATGCCGATAAAACAGTAGAGGCTTGAGCCAGAAACGTTGAATGAATT
>NW_023228034.1:0-806 GCF_002007445.2 Ailuropoda melanoleuca
CCGAGCGTGATGGGGGCCGCCGCCGGCCGGAGCGCCCACCTGGGGCCCGCGCCCGCTGGTCGCCCGCTGAGCTCCCTGCTCCTGCTGCAGCTGCTGCTGCTCGTCTGGGCCCCGGGAGCCGCGCGGGCCCAGGGCTCCGAGTTCCCCGAGCTGTGCAGGTGGGTGGCCCGCCGGGGCGCAGGCTTCGCTCGCGGTGCCCCGGGTACGCAGCTGGGCTGGGTGGGGGGCGGGGGCGCTCTGGGAGGGGCTGGGCTCCCCGAGTCGCCTTTCGTCCGGGTTTGGGTTCCTTCGGCCCCGAGGGAAAGTTGCCCGGGTGGTGGCGAGGGATGAGAGACCGAGGGGTCGTGCGCGCTCGGGCCGGGGGCACGGGGAAGTAGCTTTCCTGGCGCTGGCCCGGGGCGGGGGGGCGCTGCCTGGCCACTTGTGGCTGTCACTAAGTACGGGGCGGCTTTGTGTGCGAGCAGCCGGACGCCCCGACCCAGCCGGGTGTCACACTGCGGGCGCCCTCCGCCCAGCTCTTGCCCTCTCACAGCGGTGCGCCTGCGAAAGTTGGAGGACGCAGGAACTACAGCTTTGCTTTGTTCCCACTCCACGTTTTCCTCAAAGTTCCACCAGCGGGACTTTGGAGAGGCCCCTTAGTGTGGAAGGACACCGAACGAATGGCCTTAGAGTTGGGGGGTGTGTGTGTTGGTTTCATTTGCTGATTGATTTCCTCCACGTAGGTTTTCCATTTTCTCTTTAAAATAGCTTTTCTGCAGATGGTGACTTTTTTTTTTTTTTTTTTTTTTTGGGGGAAGGGGGGGGGG
>NW_023228037.1:0-806 GCF_002007445.2 Ailuropoda melanoleuca
TGATCATCCTGGTAGGGGGAAGAGCACACAGTGAATTGCACACTTAAATTCTTTCTAGAATTACAGTGTTATCATGTACTCTAAAGGAACAGGACCAGAATATTTGTGCTCAGCAATAATGACTATTAGCCATTGCCACTAAGGACTTCAGTGGAGGGAGCAAGAAATGGGGCAGGTCTCAAGAAACTCTATTGTATCTTCTGCTCTGTATGGTCACCTCACTCCAGCTAAGTTTCTATAACCTTTGAGCAGTACTAAATAAAATCAGTTGAACATTTTGGGTGATGTATGTGCTCTTTCCTTATGTGTAATCTGTAATCCGTCTGAGATGCTTTAATCCTCTGTTACAATCTCACTGCATCCTGATGTAGTATATAGAATGGATCAAAATACAGAATTTTATTATTTATATAATTATTTTCCTAAGAACAATGAGGAAAGGGACAGTAATCACAGCTTTTTCCACAGTGTCTCACTTAGTGCCAAGCTCAAAGTAGTTGCAAAATAAATATAGGTTCTGTGAACAAACGAATGAGAAGATAGATATCCCAGGTAAATAGAAGGAGGCTGTCATTTCTAAATATTTCCTCCCTATTTCTATTTCATTTGTTTTTATATTTATAATTTCTTCCTTTTGCATTTTTTGGGCTTTATTTGCTGTTTCATTTTTTCCTCTAGCCTCTTAAAGTGATGGCTTAGTTTTACTTATACCTTTCTTTTCTAATTTAAGGATTTAAAGTTACATATTTCCCTCTAATCACTAGTTTTCCAGCATTCCACAAATTTAGAGATGTTGTATTTTTATT
>NW_023228038.1:0-529 GCF_002007445.2 Ailuropoda melanoleuca
GCATCAGGCAGAGAGGGAGAAGGAGAAGCAGGGCCCCACTGCACCGCGGGCCCAACCGGGCCTTGATCCCAGGACTCTGGGTTCATGCCTGGGGAAGGCAGGTGCCCAACCAGCTGAGCCACCCAGGAGCCCCTGAAAACACCTATTGCTGCATCTGCTCAACTCCCTGGGGGAGGGACAGGGAAGAGGAGTAAACTGAGGGAGAGTTTGTTTTAGGAAGTTTTCTGGGGGATAAGGCATTCAGAATCCTGAAGATCCATGCACTCTAGCCCCAGTAGTATACAAAGACTGCTTTTCCACACCGGCAAGTCTAACTTCTGCAAAGGTGCAGAACCGCTCAGGCAGCTCCCACCAGCGTTTGAAGGGAACCCAGCCCAGCTCCCGGGCAATCACAGAGTTGAGAGGCTTGGGCCTTGCACATGCGCCTTGGGCANGCACCCTTGGCCTCTGGCCCTTTCCGCGCTCACGCAGCGACACCTGCCTCTGAAGTGCGCAAGCGCGTTTGTGTTTAGCGCCATTGCTTGGTTAT
>NW_023228039.1:0-806 GCF_002007445.2 Ailuropoda melanoleuca
CTCTGTTAAATACAATCCAACATTTCATTGGGCCATACCTATTAATTATTTTATTACATTAATACTTATAATAAGTGGTATTATACAGACAAGATCTAGATGCTGCAAGAGCTTGGAGAGAGAAATATCTTCCTAAAGCTTGGAGTCCCAGAGTGGGGGAGGGACATATAAAGGCCAGCTTCCAGGAGAAGGTGATGCCTGAGGTGATTTTTAAAGGTAGAATAGGAATTCACCTGCAGACAAGAGAATAAGGACATTCAGGCAGAGGGAATAACACACTCAAAAGCATGGAGATATGAGAGAGCATATTTCCCATAGCCTGACCCGAGGGAAAGTAAGTTGACATCCAGAATAAAAAGTGAATCCAGATGCCAGAGGCAACCAAAGTGTATCAGGAGCTGAGATACAAAACCAAAAGGGGGTGGGGAGAAGGGGTGTGGTTGCCAGATATCAAGAGAATAGAAGTATCTTTTGGACATGGTTCTGCAGGTGTTTACTTACTAACATTAAACAGAGGTGACGGATGGGTTATGAAATATTACATATGTTATTATCTGAGCTAAATCTTCTGAATAACTTGTCGCAGCTTCTACGTCAGCACTTGCTGCTTCCCCTCGCACTTTTATGTTATAGACAGCTTCTTTCCTTAAACCTCATGAGCAAAACCAAAACACGAAAAACCTCATGAACCAACATCATAGATTGGCTTGCCACAAGGTTAGATCCTAGAGCAGGGCATAGGCAGCAACCTCTACGACATCGGCCACAGCAACCTTTTTCACGACACATCTCCAAAGGCAAGAGAA
>NW_023228040.1:0-806 GCF_002007445.2 Ailuropoda melanoleuca
CTCCCTTTGACAGCAAGCCGTTTCAAATGCAGGCTTTGCTATTATGTGGGTACGGCAAGACTGGTGAAGACCGCTTCCTAAGAGGACACCATGCCAAGACCCACACAGGGAAGCACCGGGTTGGTGGTGAGACAGAAGGAGCGGAGCCTACAGGGAGGACCAGGCTCAGCAGGCGAGGGACTAGTGAGTGGGAATAATTTCAGCGGCTCTGGGGCGTAGGCCCTGGGATGATTAGGCCAGGTGGATGGTAGCCTGCCGTGTGGGGGCCCAGTTGAAGCCATGATAAGAGGTGGGCTCTGGATTGGTTGGCTGGCACCTGAAAAGCAGCATTTGATGTCTCTAGGATGTGGGTACTCCTGGAAGGGTCAGTCTCTCTAGGGTCAGTGAGGCCACAGACGTCCAGGCATGAGGAACACGTGGTTGATGGAGAAGCTGAGGCTGGGGTGGTGCAGAGACATCGCCGCCTGTGTTAGTGCTGGAGGGCTTCAGTGTCGGCCTCACAGGGGGCCTGCCACTGCTGTAGGAGCAGTTCCGGTCCCGACCACAGGGTTGACGGCGTGGGCCACGCGCTAGCGTCCATCCCCACTTTCAAGGACCCCGTTTGACTGTCATGCCCACTCCACCTTCAGCTGCGTCTCAGAAACAACTGCCGTGGAGACTCAAGGATTTTAAGTCCAGAAGGGATTCCAGTCGTCAACAGCAATTCTTGAATAAAGATCGACAGAAAATGTCTTCAAATAGCAAAATCAAAATGAAGACAGTGACTCTTCACTGGCAAGAAAGAGTCTGTGGGAGAACGTGGGGCA
>NW_023228041.1:0-806 GCF_002007445.2 Ailuropoda melanoleuca
GATCCCAGAACACTGGGATCACGCCCTGAGCCGAAGGCAGACACTTAATGACTGAGCCACCCAGGCGCCCCTACAACTTCTAGTTTTACAAACAAATAGTCTGTGCTTCAATATTTGTTTCAATATGCTAAAAAAAAATCAAGTACACCCTTTTCACTCCCAACTGAAATCTGACACCATGTGGTTTCATGGGTTGTGTTCTCACTGAGGTGTACTTGTTTCCCTAATGTGTTGCTATTAAGCAACCCCATTTTTTTTTTTTTGGAAGGTATGTTTTGATGGTTACTATGGTCCTATATAACAGGGCCCACATTCTTTAATTCTAATTCAACCAGACTAAGGAAAGGTTAGAGCAGTGACCACATTACATTTAAGTGTGAAAAAAGAGTACAACTTACAGATTCACCTGTAGGTATTGTAATCATTGTAAAGCTAGTAATCTCTGAGTGTTTACAGCTATAATTTCTTTAGAGGAGATGGGGTTGGAAATCTGTAACAAAATTATATACAACTTGTGACAACCACATTTTATAAAAATTAAAGAAACGTAGCTATGGTAAATATAAGAAAATAAATACATGTAAATAAGGCAATTTTAGCTTTTCCAAAGTGATCATCTCAAACATCTACTGTGCGACATAATAAACTCCCTTAGTTCATAGCAGTATAATGAAGGTTTAATGGATGTCATTTCTCAGACATTTGGATTTTTAATTGCTTTCCTTTCAGCTTCATTAGCAGAATGGCAACTATTCAGTCACTCCAATTCTAAGGAGAAAACATCCCCGTAAATTGGTTTTGTTTTT
>NW_023228042.1:0-806 GCF_002007445.2 Ailuropoda melanoleuca
TAATAAATATATATATATAAATATAAAAATCTAAAAAAAATATTTCTTTTAATCATGATAATATTTTCCAGATTTGTAACATTTGTATATTCTGGGGATATCTTAAACATTTCTGGAAATTGTTCAGTTTCTTATTCCTGTACCATGGTATAATTTGGCAATTTTGAATATACTTAATAGCATGTTCCTTTCTACTGCCTCTTAACTGTGGGGTGTTTAAAAATATTAATTCTGTTTCATTTTTCTCCATTATTTTTATTCCACTTTTTGCCTGTTTTTTACATGAACTAAAAAATTTTTTATCTCTGTTTCTCCATTATGTAAAAGTAAATTAATACTAAATGTTTTTTTCCCCAAACTTAAGAAGTTAACTTCTTTAAACTCTAGGTTAATTTTTTTATATTAATATTCTGTATATAAGGCAATTTCAAGCAATTCCAAGTACTTTTAAGTTATTTTACTTTAAAAAATTATTTTAGTCACTGAGCCTTTGTCTTCCTAGTGAGCCACAATTTGCTTGTTTTTTGTTCAAGGAGCTATATATTAAAAAGATAAAAATAAAAAACTTCATATAGAAAACGCATCTACATGGGATGAAGAATTGCCTCAAATTATTTGTTAGGATTCCTGAGAAAAGTATTAAGATTTCAGATGTCATTGCAACCTTGGAATATGAAATCAAGGAAGGGGAATTACTTGTCTTGAACTTTTTTTCATCCAAATGTATAATTAGTATATTATTTTTAATTTGACAGTTATTGTAAAATAGGATTATTGGATGAATAAACTTAAAGTTTAAAAAATGA
>NW_023228043.1:0-806 GCF_002007445.2 Ailuropoda melanoleuca
TCCCAGAACGCCGGGATCACGCCCTGAGCCGAAGGCAGACACTTAACCGCTGTGCCACCCAGGTGCCCCTAAAGCTTATGTTTTAACTCCATGTATGGTCAGCAGTTCTCCAATTCATTTCTCAGAATTTCAATATTTGATGTATATGAGCCCTTTATGGTTTGGACATTCCTTTACCTGTAGGCTTTTTGCAGAAGCTTTGTGCTGTCCATGCTCAGCATTTTTCTGTAGGACTTAGCTCCTGGAACCTTCCTCAATTAACATGTGGACAAACATGAGGAGTAACTTGAGACTGGTCATTTTAGACATCTTCATGTTTTACTTATAAAATGTTTATTCAACAAACCCCTTTGTTTACTTATAGAGAAATGAAGACGACTTTTTCTTTCCTTTTTTTGTTAAATTTTATAAAATTTCATCTGTCACAACCCTTGATTTCCCTCATTTTTGCTCATCATAGGATCTTGCAGATATTTAACTGATTGAAGTCATTCCACAACTTGCATATAGAATTATTGGTTAATTTTTATTTCACCATCCTCCAGCAAGAACTGAATATTTTAAAGATATTTGGTATTTTCTTACTGCTGAGTTGAAAAAATAACACATTTTTAATATTTGCATGATTTTGAATGATACTGGATATTGTTCCTTTGTTTATTGGCAATTATAGTTATTATATTTGAATAGACTATTAGTGTCTTATATACATTTTTAGGAAAATTTACATTTGTTGATATGTAAGAACTTACATAGCAATGCAGCTAAATTTATGCCTGTCATATTTATTGCAAAAATTGTTTTCA
>NW_023228044.1:0-806 GCF_002007445.2 Ailuropoda melanoleuca
TTTTTTATGATGGCTGCTTTAGAATTTTTGATAATTCACAATTTCTTTCATCTTGGTGTTGGCATCTATCAATTGTCTTTTGTTATTTAGTTTGAAATCCTCATACTTGGTGTAATGAGTGATTTTCTGTTGAAACCTGGACACTTGGGGTATTCAGTTACAAAATTCAGGATCTTATTTAAGTCTCCTGTTTTATCTGGCTTTCTCTGACACTGCTCCAGGGAGGAAAGGGGTGGAGAAGGGAGAAGGGGCTCCACTTCATTACAGTTAGAGATAGAAAACCAGGTTTCCCACTTGGCCTTGGCTGAAGTGGAATGCTTTTCATTACTGTAGAGCAGAGGTGAGAGTTCCAGCTCCCCACTCTGCCTCCACTGATACTTTCCTGGCTGGGAGGGATAGAGTTGCTTCATTGCTGCTCCCCACATGGCCATCAGAGACACCATGGGGGTGGCTGACCTCTTTACCATTGAGTAGTGATGAAAATCCTGACTCTACACTATTTCTGACATTACCCCAAAGGAACAGGATGGGAACCTTGTTACAGCCTGTTGGGCATGAGGTTTTAGGCTCCCCATCTGACCTTCACTGGTGTAGGGGCTCTAGTTCTCCCCATAGTGCTTGTCTAAAGTAGAGCAGTTAATTTCTACAAGTTTTCTATATTGTGAGGTTGCCTTTTACCTGGCCATTTGGCTAGACAGAGAGAGAGAAGGCTTTTGTTAGGATTGTTGGGGCCTATGCCCGTTGGCATTTCTAGGTTGCCAATTTCTCCAACATTTATTCTTGGATATTTGAGGCAAAAAAAAAAA
>NW_023228045.1:0-806 GCF_002007445.2 Ailuropoda melanoleuca
TTTTTTTTTTTTTTTTTTTTGAGAGAGAGAGAGCAAGCATGGGGGATGGGAGAGCAGAGGGAGAGGGAGAGGGACAAGCAGACTCCTTGCTGAGTGCAGAAGCCAACACAGGGCTCACCATGGGGCTCGATCCCACGACACCGAGATCGTAACAGGAGCTGAAGGCAGATGCTTAACCGACTGAGCCACCCGAGCACCCCAGTCTACTTATTCTTAAATCTGAACATGAACTCAAATATATGTTTTATTATCAACGTTACTCCCATTTTTCCTCATTAGTGTTATTCTTTCATTGTGGCTTCTATATTTTCCTTTTATCTCTTTAACTGTTTAAACATCCCTCTATCAATTGTCTGTTTCAGATTGTATTTCTATGATCTCAAGTTTGGATTTGCTGATCCTCCTGCTTATTGTGCCTGCAAGTTCTTGTTTATTGTGGATCTTTCAACAGGCATTTTATAATTTTTTACTGAAAGTTCATCTTCCACTGAGCTAAATCAAGCTCTCCTATGACCAGAGTGATTTTCCAACTGCTTCTGCATGTGTCCTAGCAGTAACATAACCAGGACTACTTTTTATGTGCATTTCTTAATTTAGGATGTCCACAACTCAAAGGCAAGATACATTCAGTCTCCAGAACCTCTCAAAGCATAATGTTGGGATTTCATTTTTTCTCAAAAGGCTTTTATTTTTTCCACTCAGAACCCAGGCAGAGGCAAACTTTCCTGACGTCTTCCTGATTCAATGGCTGGATTTTTTTTCCTAGTCCTCCTTTCATGGAGAGTTCAGCCCTGCAGTTGCCCCAC
>NW_023228047.1:0-1148 GCF_002007445.2 Ailuropoda melanoleuca
CCAACACACACAACCGTGCCTGGGCAAACACACACGCAGGAAACACACACCAACAGACACAGTCCGCTACGACAATCGTAAACGTGCCACAACACACATGTATGTGCCCACGGGAGAGACTCGCACATACACACGACACAGGCCAGCACATACAGTCTCTGGCACCCAGGCACACACATTTGGCCCACACACAAGTGCACATGCAAACACACACACCACACAACCACACATGGTCCGGCTCAGAGGCTTGGTCACTTNCACTTGGCCGCACGTGCCCGCCACATGTGAACACACACACACACACACACACACACACCAGCACGCAGAGCTGGTCATACACGCCCCATTACACACAGCCCACTCAGACAGCCACAGTGCCCACACCTCACACCTGCTTTCCCTCACACGTCCTTGAAGCTGTCCCCTGTGAGTGGGTGGTGCAGAGGGACAGGACATGGGTCTGGAGGGACTGCGCGGGACATTGAGGGACTTCCTCCTCCTTAGTCCTCCAGGGACACGTGGTTTGGTGGTGATCCTGACTACAGGAAGCATGCACGGGACGGCATCACAGCAATGCAGGGCACGCTTCCAGGAGCAAAGGTACAGGGAGAAGCTCGCCAAGCGGGGTGAACGGGGTGGTAGCAGAGCCACTGGGCCTCGAGTGCCCGCTCGGCACAACCCTCCCCCTGCCCTGAAGTACAAGGCTCCCATGAAGAGAGGTGCGCATTTCCAGTCCTTCACCTCGAACCGCCTAGCAAGAGCGGTGGTCTCTCCGTACGCCAAGCCCTGCCCTGCCCTGCCCGGCCCCCGTGCCTTACATCCCCCGCACACACGGAATCCCACAGGCCGGGGCTGATTTCCTACTGGCCATGTGCTGGGTCCCCCATACAAAGCCACACACAGACACATAGGGCTTCTTAACTTATGACTCTCCCGCCATCCCTGTCGATCTAGGTGCTGGACGCTCTCTAGAGCTGCCCCTGAAGATCTGCTCCCCCACGTGTGTCCTGTGCGTGNCAGTCCTGTGCAGGCAGAGCACCACGTAGACTCGTCCACCCATCTCTCACAACGCTGGACCCTCCTCCACTGGTTCTGGTTGGTCGAACTCGGATGCTCTGCGGTGTCCACGTCCACACAGCGGCCGTGCC
>NW_023228048.1:0-806 GCF_002007445.2 Ailuropoda melanoleuca
AAATTATCTAAATTATGAAAGTAAGGTGTATATTGAAACCACAGACAGAAATATGTTACCAAATCCATTCTTTAATAAGTTATGCTTTCTTGGTGTGTCTGCATCTTCTCTCTTTATAATCAGTCTACTGAAACATTGAGAAAGTTATTTTTAATGTTCTCTGAAGTTGTTATTTACTGTATAAAATTACTCAGGGTTCCTTGCACAGTGCTAAGGAACAACATTATTTTGGAGGAAAGTTTCCAAAACAATTTTATTTTTGTTTGGATATTGGAAGTCTTTGCTTTTTTTTCCCCCTTCATAAGATTAAAGAATTTTTAAAATTCTGTGAGGATTGCATGAAAACTCCCATGCCCCAAAGACATTGAAAGCTGTAAGATTACCCATCTAAATAAAAAGACAAATGTTTCACTAATAAACATCAGGGCATCTTTTAGTAAACAAAATTAAATGTTGGAGAAAATAGGAAACACAAGCAATTATTTACAAATAGTAGAAGATGGCTTCAAAGACTCAGAAATGAATAATTACACTTAAAATAAATTAGATTTTATTCAGTGAAAATAAAATGCATAGGTCGAAGGATAAATAAGCAGAGAATTATACTTATAGATACATGGGAAATGTAATATTGTCTGTGCAATGGTTTTACAGAATTCTATTTTGCTAAAAGCAAAATAATACTCAGTAATCAGATATGCTCTATTTTAGTTATAATGACATTTTCTCTGCAATGAAATCACAGAGATTTGGAATTCTTATTCATAATAATGATATATTTATTGGTTTAGTGCTTTTTTTTTTTT
>NW_023228049.1:0-806 GCF_002007445.2 Ailuropoda melanoleuca
ACAAGCTCCATGTGAGAAGTGTCTATCATAGGTCTTCCAGGAACTATCAGAGAATACTTCCAGTTTGGCCTTAAAATGTTTGCTATGGCTCAGCAAGATGGCAGAATAGGAGGTCCCCTGCTCATATTCCCCAACAGCAACAATCATTTCAGCAGCCATCCATGGACACAAGCTTCTATGTGGGAGCTGTGGGTTCCAAGTAGGAGGTTGTGAAACCTCAGTGGAGCACTCAGGGAGAGCTTACTGAAAAGGCGCACCAAAGAAGACTTATATTCACAAATGCTAAAGCACAGAATTGCCAACTCTAATTTTTCTTCCTGGCCTTTTTCCCTGTTGCAGCCTGAAGAGTCAGGCTCACTGACCGTGGTCCTGGATACTGACCAGAAAACAGCCTCATCCCCTTGTGGACTTGGCTATAGTCCTGTTTTGCATTGGTCCTGTGAATAGCACCATCAGCCAAGGGACCTGGAAGGAGTCATGCCTGCCTGAGCCTTTGGTGATAGGACTGCTGACCTTGGTTAGGGCTGTAGAGCCTGAAGCACTGTGACCTGGCTCCAACATCAGTCATGGTCTGGGAGCAGTCTAACCCAGCTAGGGACCTAGGAAGAGACACACCCATCAGTGCCTAGGAGGCAGGCCAGCTGACCTTGGTCTTACTACAGATCCTGAAGTGGCCCTGTGACCTGGCTCTGTCCCCTCTCAGCTCTGGTTCAGGGACAGTACTACCAATGTAGGGACCTGTCCAGTGACCCAGCAGGAGCCAGGAACATCATGCACCTGAAGATAGGCTTGTGGTTTGCAGGCCC
>NW_023228050.1:0-1213 GCF_002007445.2 Ailuropoda melanoleuca
TCCAGATTGCTTAGTTTTTTGGCATATAGCTGTTGATAAAAATTTTTAATAATCCTTCCAATTTCAATGTTCTTGGTTGTGACCTCTCCTTTTTCATTTATAATTTTAATAATTTCAGTCCTTTTCTTTGCTTTTGGATAAGTCTTGCCAGTGGTGTGCCAATTTTATGGATTCTCTCAAAGAACCAGCTTCTAGTCCTGTTGATTTGCTCTACTGTACTTCTGTTTTCTAATTCATTGATTTCTGCTNCTGTGGTTCTGGTCTCTAATTCATTGATTTCTGCTCTAATCTAGGTCAGCTGCTTCCTCATGAGTGGGTTAGGCCTGTCCCTCTGTTGCTGTTCCAGCGTCTTGAGGTGAGAATATAGAAACTGCATTTTAGATTTTTCTATTCTTTTGAGTGAGGCTTGGATGGCTATGTATTTCCCCCTTAGGACTGCCTTTGCAGTATCCCATAGGTTTTGGACCGTTGTGTATTCATTCTCGTTGGTCTCCATAAATTGTTTAATTTGTTTTTTGATTTCCTGGTTTATCGAGTCATTCTTGAGCAGGATGGTTCTTAGCCTCCAAGTGTTTGAGTTTCTTCCAGGTTTTTCCTTGTGGTTGAGTTCCAATTTCAGAGCGTTGTGGTCTGAGAATATGCAGGGGATAATTTCAATCTTTTGGTATTGGCTGAGACCTGTTTTGTGTCCCAGAGCATGATCTATTCTTGAGAATGTTCCANAGACCGTTGTGTTTTCATTCTCGTTGTCTCCATAAATTGTTTAAATTGATTTTTGATTTCCTGGTTTATCAAGTCATTCTTGAGCAGGATGGTTTCTTAGCCTCCAAGTGTTTGAGTTTCTTCCAGGTTTTTCCTTGTGGTTGAGTTCCAATTTCAGAGCGTTGTGGTCTGAGAATATGCAGGGGATAATTTCAATCTTTTGGTATTGGCTGAGACCTGTTTTGTGTCCCAGAGCATGATCTATTCTTGAGAATGTTCCATGGGCATTTGAATAGAATGAGTATTCTTTGGTTCTGGGGTGTAGTGTTCTATATATATCTATGAGGTCCAACTCGTCGAGTATGGCATTCAAAGCCTTTGATTCTTNTTTGATTCTTTGCTTAATTTTTGCCAGGGTGTTCTATTTCTGATGTTGGGGAGCTGAGGTCCCCTACTATTACTGTGTTTTTATCTATATGTCTCTTTATTTTGGTTAAGAGTTGGCTTGTGT
>NW_023228051.1:0-806 GCF_002007445.2 Ailuropoda melanoleuca
CACACACACACACACACACACACACACACACACACATCCACACACATTGTGTTAGTCCGGGGTTTCCAGACAAACAGAACCAATAAGATGTGTACACATATACAGAGAGATTTATTTTAAGGAATTGGCCCACACAGCTGTGGGAGGTGGCAAGTTTGAAAACTGCAGAGCAGGCTGGCAGGCTAGAGACCCAGGGAATGTTGATGGTACAGCCGCCAGTCTGAAGGCAACCTACAGGCAGAATTCCTTTTACTTGGGCAGCCCTCAGTCTTTTTTCCTAAACCTTTCTACTGACTGCTTGAGGTCCATCCACATTATGGAGGGTAATCTGTTTTTCTCAAAGTCAACTGATTTAAACAGTTAATCACATCTTAAAAAAAATAATACCTTCACGCCAGCATCTACATTGAGTGTTTGATTTAAAATCTGGGTGCCATGGTCTAGCCAAGATCACACATAAAATTAACCACCACAGTTCACCCCTTGTCAGCTTGGCACCCATATACATCCCTCTCCTTAAACAATATTTAACCTCCAAACAGAGACAATGACAAGGCCATACTGCCAGCTAACATGATGCAGTTAGGCTCTATACAGCAGAAAATGCAAAAAACCCTTTCTCCCGAAAAGGATGTAAAGTCCTTGAATGATGTTGACTCTTCTCCTTGATATCCTTAACTTCTATTATGTAATGTTGAACATACTGAAATACATCAGTCAATACATCTTATGTTATGTGATAAGGGGATAAGAATGGGAGGAAACGAAAGGTACTTACACACACACACACACACACACACACACAC
>NW_023228052.1:0-807 GCF_002007445.2 Ailuropoda melanoleuca
CAAAAAAAAAAAAAAAAAAAGATGATTTGGCATATGTGTCAAGGGATCACATTTGCCTGCAGACTCAGGGAACCCCTGGGTATTGTTGATCTCTTGCCTTTCCTAGGATTTGAGCCTGGTGAGTGTAAGAAATACACATCCACATCTTTTTGCTTCTTCTACAGGTCAGCAGTGGGTGCTGCCAGGAGGGACCTGGGGCTTGCCAGAGACAAAGGCTCATTCTACTGGTGCCCCATGTGAATCATCTTGGGATTGATGCTGTCTGGATAGCTGGGGCTTGTAATGTGTTCCTGCACCTCCTGAGCTGATTGTATGGTTTCTTCTTTTTATTCTGTTAATGTGGCAAATTATATTGATTGATTTTTGAATATTGAACCAAATTTACATTACTTGTTTTTAATGTATTATACCTTTCTATACTGTGCTGACTTTGATTTGCAAATATTTTGTTGAGGATTTTTGTGTCTATGCCCAAAGAGATATTAGGGTAATATCTGGCCTCTTGGGAAGGGGTGGAAGGTGTTTCCTACTTTTATTTTCTGGAAGCTATTTTATAGAATTAATATTATTTCTGCCTTAAATGTTCATTTAAGGCTTGGATTTTTTTTTCCCCTTTGGAGAAAAAAACCTTTCTGTTACCAATATTTAAAAATGCACTTGCTTTAATGGATATGTAAGTATTTGGGTTATTTACATCTTCCCTGAGTTTTGGTACTTTGTGCCTTTCAATAATTGGTCCATTTCATCTAAGTTTCCAAATTTATGGGTATAGAGTTATTTGCAGCATTCTTACATTAGTTTTTTTTT
>NW_023228053.1:0-807 GCF_002007445.2 Ailuropoda melanoleuca
AAAAAAAACAGTTCATTACCTAATAAATGATTAAAATTTATATAAGAATGTTGGGCGGGGCTGATTCCCTTCCTTTAGATGTGACTCTCTTGTCCATCTCCTCTGTCTTCTGACACATTATTCAGAGTAATTGTTATCCTTGATAAGGGGGAAATGGCACAATGCCTGGCTGATGCATTTTCTGAGTCATTAACCCAGATTTCTCTATTTTGAACTTGCTGAGAAAAAACTTTTCTGTATATTGGTAGCTGAGGGATGCCTTTAGCCAGGACCTTTTTTTTTTAAATCAATTCTTTAATGTTGTTAACTGTTAAATTAAAATTTTGCAAATGGGCTTTTCCTGTATTATAAAATAGATTCAGTGTTGGCTCATAACCAAATCCTGTGGACATGAGGTTGTGTGTGCTTCCCAGTGGCTGTAACCTGAGGACTTTATTTAAACTGTCTTTTGAATCGACAGTAATTTGGTGTCTGGAGGAATAGGATCTTTATCAACAAAGGGCTGCCAGACCCCAACTGCTACTTGAGTAGCTGTAATAGATGAATAATGTTACAACCAACCGTGCATTTCAGTTTTTCCTCAAAAGGCTTTTCACTAATGCTGGTGGTATTTCATATCCATGTGTTCATCTCGGAGCCCAGTAGTTCCCATCTGACTTTCATTACTTTTTTGAGAGGATCAGTTTTACAACTGGAATCAGAAAAGCAGTCAAAGTAATTGCAAGTGGCAATCAGTGAAATATAACAATTTTAGCTTGGGAACATATGTTCCATTATAAAGAAAATATTCCGTCTTTTTTTTTTTTT
>NW_023228054.1:0-807 GCF_002007445.2 Ailuropoda melanoleuca
AAAAAAAAAAGCTCCAACTGAATGTTCTTTTCTTATTTACTTGTTTGAAAGAGACTCTATATACTAAGGAGATTCATCTCTGTCTTTCTTACAATTGCAATTTTCCCTTTGTTTTCATAATTGATGCTCAGAAATTTTTAATAAAAATACTCTCAAAAAGTAACCTAATAAATATTAAGATGCAGACCTAAACTCTAAAATAAGGACTCCTTATAGTCTGACTTGAGATAAAATAGATGTTTTGTAGCATTTGTCCTTTGTTGATGTCCAAATTTTCAGAGTTACCTATCACCTCTTCCATGAGCAAGTCCACTGTCTTATCACATAATCTACTGGAAAGTTCCCAAGTGTCAGACGCTGCAGTAAGTGCTGAAGAAAGAGATGAAAATAATAAGATCAACCCTCAAGCTCCTCACAATCACTTCAGGAAAGAAACCATACGAGCTGTAAGCGCCATGTCTGAGATACCTGGCAAGTCTGGGCAAACTTTTCCTCTCCTGATATTAAGGAATTAGACAACCTTTAAGATGCTTGAATAAAACTGCAAAATTAATTCTTTGTCCAAGTAGATGCTGGAAGAAATCCCAATAGGAAATCCTCAGTGATGACCATGTAGGTCAAACACTCTTCCCATCATTCAAACCTCCTCTCAGGCAGGTGAAACCTCAGGGTGCCCACGCCTCACTCTCAGGAAGCTACGTTCACAGGGAATCATGACCCCAGTCACCAGAGGAGTGGCCTCAGGGAATTCCTCAGTCACAGGTAGCTATGTCCAGGTAGCTATGTCCAGACCCTGTGTGGCACCCT
>NW_023228055.1:0-807 GCF_002007445.2 Ailuropoda melanoleuca
AGCAGGGAGGCTGATGTGGGCCTCGATCCCTGGTCCCCGGGATCATGACCTGAGCGAAGGCAGATACCTCACTGCTGAGCCATCCAGGCGCCCAGATTCCTTGACTTTAAAATCTGTTCCCGAATCAGCTTCCTCAGTTGTAGAGAAAATATTTCCAAGTGTGAGTTGCAGAGACAGATTCACTCACAAGTATAGAAAATGCACCTCTTTTTAAGTTTTGGAACACTTTTACTGCCTTGGAATGTAATGCCTTTTGTGCTTGCCTCCTTCCTTTTGCTCTCTTTTCTCAGATCTTAGTAAAATAATTTGTTTAAATGCCACGTATATACAAGAATTTATTGGTATGTTTGAGAAGATCTTTGTTTCTTTTTATTCATTGTTGTAGTACAAATGCCTAAAATCCCAGAGTTGCTTAGTAAATATTTGTTGACTGAATGCTGATCTTTCCTGAGCTTGGTCTTGTTTATCGAGCAATTCCTGTGGGTATGGTGGAGGGCTGCAGGGAACGGAGGCGCTATGCTTGTGGTCTTGTTGCATGAGGGAGGGTCTTAGTTTACTAGTGCTGCCACACCAAATTCACACAAACTGGGTGGCGTAGAACAACAGAGATTTATTTTCCAGAAATTATTTTGGAGACTGGAATTCTGAAGTCAAGGGCCATGCTCCCACTGAAGGCTCTAGGGATGACTACTTCCTGGCTCTGGCTTGTGGCAGTTGCCAGTTGTCTTTGGTGTTCTCGGCTTATGATGATGTAACTCCAGGTTTTCCCTCTGTCTTCACATGACCATCTTCCCTCTGTGTGTGACT
>NW_023228056.1:0-807 GCF_002007445.2 Ailuropoda melanoleuca
AGAATCAGGTGGCTTACTTCCCTGTTGAGACTCAGCACTTTTCCCTTTACTTTCTCCCTCCTTAATTGCAAAATGATGGGTTGACAGCACTTTACTATTACCTTATAAAGTTTACGTATGTATTCCATTTTGTTTGGAAGACTAGTAGTATCTTTAATACGCCTCTGTGTCCTCACACCTAGTCAAGTGTCTAGCCCATAGTAGATACTTGAAAAATACTGGTAGAATAAACACATCCTAATTTTATAGAAGAAACTGAGGGAAATTAACTAGTGTGTGGAAACAAAGTGATTTAAAACCGAACAGAGAAAGTAAGGACAAGAGCAGAGTATCAGTTTTACCCTGAAGATGTATCCGAAACCACAAGCCAATATAGGACATATTCTCCATCTCTGCCACACCTTCTCCGTTTTGCCAAGATGCCCAATGGGTAGCTCAGGGTCCTTATGGAGAAATAAAAGTACAGCTACTTTTTAATACTTCAGGATTGCTGTTCTAAATGGAAACAGAAATAGTCAAGTAACCCATCTTCAAGTATTTACCCACATCTCTACTTAAAAATATGGTATTAGATTATTAGGTTATAAGCACCACAGAAGATACCCCTCAGTAAGTTTTGAGGAAAACACTGACATTTACTTTGGCATTGACCCTGCAAAATTTTATAAGAATGTCAAATTCCTGTCTTGCTAAAGGCAGATCAGGGGAATTTTTCCTGAAACTCTTTGCTGAGCTTTATTCCCAAATGGGAATATGAATTACATTTAAGAGTTTGTATAACTAGGTTTAATCCCTCACTGGAGGGCT
>NW_023228057.1:0-807 GCF_002007445.2 Ailuropoda melanoleuca
AATCAGCTTTTTTCTTATTTTCCTCTCCAAAAACTAAGGTGTGTCTTATACTCCGGTGCGTCTTACAATCTGAAAAATATGGTATTTGTTTCTTTTCGTTTAGGGTTCAGTTAGTGTTGGAAGAAACAGGGTTTTCCAATCAGGCTAGATGCATGCATTCCATAAGAGGCAAAAGGAAGATGGAAAAAGGGTCGCTGCACCAGATTTTCCGTTCCCCACAATCTTTTGGATGGGGTTTCAAGTAACCGGGAGATGTCCTGTCCCCAAACCAGATCCCCACCCAAAGAGCTTTGCACCCACTCTTCCTACAACACGTTCCTTTTATACGGCCTCTGTTTCTATCCCGGATTTACTCCCAAGATGACCAAGGCAGCGTCATCCGTCTTCTGCACTACTTTGTGGTGTTTTTTTCCCCCCCACACAACAATCTTATGAGGTAGGCTAGGCTGAGAGATAGTGACTGAGACCATGGGCACCCAGTTTGCTTCACGGCTTGAGTGGGGACATTGAATCCAGCCTACCCATTGCACAGCACTGTCTCTCTCTCTCTCGGTCACCTGAGACCTTGAAGAATAAGGAAAGAGAAGTTTTATCTCTTCCCGCATCTGTTATGGAATGTGCAAACAAACCTTCAGGTACCCGGATTATTATTTAAAAAACCCAACCACCAACCCCTTACACTGGTTTCTATTTTAATGCCAAGTCGACTTCAGAAAAAAACGCCATTTCATGCAAACACGACATGGACAGCGAGACTTAAAATGCTACAAAGTCCCCTTAAACCAGTTTTATGATTTTCCCCAAAAG
>NW_023228058.1:0-426 GCF_002007445.2 Ailuropoda melanoleuca
GTTTATGAAGGCCTACTGTGTGCCAGGCTTCAGGGCTACAGGGATCAACACAGCACAGGTCCTCCTCAAGTGTCCTGCATCATGGGATTGGGCTTGGGGTTGGGGGGGCGTGATAAATGAAATCAAGGAGCAATAAAGATGAGCTTAGCACAATACCTGATGCATAGTAGGTCTCTTGCCTAGCATTTTCAGGTGGATCTTCCCATTCCATCCTCACAAGAACTTATGAGGTGAGTGCATTCTATCACAATGTATGAAAAAGGAAACTGAGGCACAGAGAAGTTGGGTACCTGGCAAAGGTCATGCTCTCAGTCCATTCAGGCTGCTGTAACAAAAATACCACAGACTTAGTGGCTTAAACCAACAAACATCTCTTTCTCTGGAGGCTGGAAGTCCAAGATCAAGTCTCCAGCAGATCCGGTGTCC